>NC_069502.1:28971727-29276727 GCF_027579735.1 Bombina bombina
GTGTAGATACCCTGCATCATGTGTAATGTAGTGTACTCTTTATCAGTGTGTAGATACCCTGCATCATTGTGTAATGGTGTACTCTTTATCAGTGTGTAGATACCCTGCATCATTGTGTAATGTAGTGTACTCTTTATCAGTGTGTAGATACCCTGCATCATTGGGTAATGTAGTGTACTCTTTATCAGTGTGTAGATACCCTGCATCATTGGTAATGTAGTGTACTCTTTATCGTGTGTAGATTACCCTGCATCATTGTGTAATGTAGTGTACTCTTTATCAGTGTGTAGATACCCTGCATCATTGGGTAATGTAGTGTACTCTTTATCATTGTGTAGATACCCTGCATCATTGTGTAATGTAGTGTACTCTTTATCAGTGTGTAGATACCCTGCATCATTGTGTAATGTAGTGTACCCTTTATCATTGTGTAGATACCCTGCATCATTGTGTAATGTAGTGTACTCTTTATCAGTGTGTAGATACCCTGCATCATTGTGTAATGTAGTGTACTCTTTATCAGTGTGTAGATACCCTGCATCATTGTGTAATGTATGTACTCTTTATCAGTGTGTAGATACCCTGCATCATTGTGTAATGTAGTGTACTCTTTATCAGTGTGTAGATACCCTGCATCATTGTGTAATGTAATGTACTCTTTATCAGTGTGTAGATACCTGCATCATTGTGTAATGTAGTGTACTCTTTATCAGTGTGTAGATACCTGCATCATTGTGTAATGTAGTGTACTCTTTATCAGTGTGTAGATACCCTGCATCATTGTGTAATGTAGTGTACTCTTTATCAGTGTGTAGATACCCTGCATCATTGTGTAATGTAGTGTACTCTTTATCAGTGTGTAGATACCCTGCATCATTGTGTAATGTAGTGTACTCTTTGTCAGTGTGTAGATACCCTGCATCATTGTGTAATGTAGTGTACTCTTTATCAGTGTGTAGATACCCTGCATCATTGGTAATGTAGTGTACTCTTTATCAGTGTGTAGATACCCTGCATCATTGTGTAATGTAGTGTACTCTTTATCAGTGTGTAGATACCCTGCATCATTGTGTAATGTAGTGTACTCTTTATCAGTGTGTAGATACCCTGCATCATTGTGTAATGTAGTGTACTCTTTATCAGTGTGTAGATACCCTGCATCATTGTGTAATGTAGTGTACTCTTTATCAGTGTGTAGATACCCTGCATCATTGGGTAATGTAGTGTACTCTTTATCAGTGTGTAGATACCCTGCATCATTGTAATGTAGTGTACTCTTTTAGTGTGTAGATACCCTGCATCATTGGTAATGTAGTGTACTCTTTATCAGTGTGTAGATACCCTGCATCATTGTGTAATGTAATGTACTCTTTATCAGTGTGTAGATACCCTGCATCATTGTGTAATGTAATGTACTCTTTATCAGTGTGTAGATACCCTGCATCATTGTGTAATGTAGTGTACTCTTTATCAGTGTGTAGATACCCTGCATCATTGGGTATCCTCATTGGGTAATGTAGTGTACTCTTTATCAGTGTGTAGATACCCTGCATCAATGTGTAATGTAGTGTACTCTTTATCAGTGTGTAGATACCCTGCATCATTGGGTAATGTAGTGTACTCTTTATCAGTGTGTAAATACCCTGCATCAATGTGTAATGTAGTGTACTCTTTATCAGTGTGTAGATACCCTGCATCATTGTGTAATGTAGTGTACTCTTTATCAGTGTGTAGATACCCTGCATCATGGTAATGTAGTGTACTCTTTATCAGTGTGTAGATACCCTGCAACATTGTGTTAATGTAGTGTACTCTTTATCAGTGTGTAGATACCCTGCATCATTGTGTAATGTAGTGTACTCTTTATCAGTGTGTAGATACCCTGCATCATTGTGTAATGTAGTGTAACTCTTTATCAGTGTGTAGATACCCTGCATCATTGTGTAATGTAGTGTACTCTTTATCAGTGTGTAGATACCCTGCATCATTGTGTAATGTAGTGTACTCTTTATCAGTGTGTAGATACCCTGCATCATTGTGTAATGTAGTGTACTCTTTATCAGTGTGTAGATACCTGCATCATTGTGTAATGTAGTGTACTCTTTATCAGTGTGTAGATACCCTGCATCATTTGTGTAATGTAGTGTACTCTTTATCAGTGTGTAGATACCCTGCATCATTGTGTAATGTAGTGTACTCTTTATCAGTGTGTAGATACCCTGCATCATTGTGTAATGTAGTGTACTCTTTATCAGTGTGTAGATACCCTCATAATTGGGTAATGTAGTGTACTCTTTATCAGTGTATAGATACCCTGCATCATGGTAATGTAGTGTACTCTTTATCAGTGTGTAGATACCCTACATCATTGGGTAATGTAGTGTACTCTTTATCAGTGTGTAGATACCTGCATCATTGGGTAATGTAGTGTACTCTTTATCAGTGTGTAGATACCCTGCATCATTGGGTAATGTAATGTACTCTTTATCAGTGTGTAGATACCCTGCATCATTGTGTAATGTAGTGTACTCTTTATCAGTGTGTAGATACCCTGCATCATTGTGTAATGTAGTGTACTCTTTATCAGTGTGTAGATACCCTGCATCATTGTGTAATGTAGTGTACTCTTTATCAGTGTGTAGATACCCTGCATCATTGTGTAATGTAGTGTACTCTTTATCAGTGTGTAGATACCCTGCATCATTGGGTAATGTAGTGTACTCTTTATCAGTGTGTAGATACCCTGCATCATTGTGTAATGTAGTGTACTCTTTATCAGTGTGTAGATACCCTGCATCATTGTGTAATGTAGTGTACTCTTTATCAGTGTGTAGATACCCTGCATCATTGTGTAATGTAGTGTACTCTTTATCAGTGTGTAGATACCCTGCATCATTGTGTAATGTAGTGTACTCTTTATCAGTGTGTAGATACCCTGCATCATTGTGTAATGTAGTGTACTCTTTATCAGTGTGTAGATACCCTGCATCATTGTGTAATGTAGTGTACTCTTTATCAGTGTGTAGATACCCTGCATCATTGTGTAATGTAGTGTACTCTTTATCAGTGTGTAGATACCCTGCATCATTGTGTAATGTAGTGTACTCTTTATCAGTGTGTAGATACCCTGCATCATTGTGTAATGTAGTGTACTCTTTATCAGTGTGTAGATACCCTGCATCATTGTGTAATGTAGTGTACTCTTTATCAGTGTGTAGATACCCTGCATCATTGTGTAATGTAGTGTACTCTTTATCAGTGTGTAGATACCCTGCATCATTGGTAATGTAGTGTACTCTTTATCAGTGTGGTAGATACCCTCATCATTGTGTAATTGTAGTTACTCTTTATCAGTGTGTAGATACCCTGCATCATTGTGTAATGTAGAGTACTTCTTTAATCAGTGTGTAGAGGTACCCTCATCATTGTGTAATGTAGTGTACTCTTTAACAGTGTAGGTAGATACCCTGCATCATTGTGTAATGTAGTGTACTCTTTATCAGTGTGTAGATACCCTGCATCATTGTGTAATGTAGTGTACTCTTTATCAGTGTGTAGATACCCTGCATCCATTGTGTAATGTAGTGTACTGCTTATCAGTGTGTAATACCCTCATCATTGTGTAATGTAGTGTACTCTTTTATCAGTGTGTAGATACCCTGCATCATTGTGTAATGTAGTGTACTCTTTATCAGTGTGTAGATACCCTGCATCATTGTGTAATGTAGTGTACTCTTTATCAGTGTGTAGATACCCTGCATCATTGGGTAAAGTAGTGGTACTCTTTTATCAGTGTGTAGATACCCTGCATCATTGTGTAATTAGTGTACTCTTTATCATTGGGTTAAGATACCCTGCATCATTGTGTAATGTAGTGTACTCTTTATCAGTGTGTTAGATACCCTGCATCATTGTGTAATGTAATGTACTCTTTATCAGTGTGTAGATACCCTGCATCATTGTGTAATGTAGTGTACTCTTTATCAGTGTGTAGATACCCTGCATCATTGTGTAATGTAGTGTACTCTTTATCAGTGTGTAGATACCCTGCATCATTGTGTAATGTAGTGTACTCTTTATCAGTGTGTAGATACCCTGCATCATTGTGTAATGTAGTGTACTCTTTATCAGTGTGTAGATACCCTGCATCATTGTGTAATGTAGTGTACTCTTTGTCAGTGTGTAGATACCCTGCATCATTGTGTAATGTAGTGTACTCTTTATCAGTGTGTAGATACCCTGCATCATTGGGTAATGTAGTGTACTCTTTATCAGTGTGTAGATACCCTGCATCATTGGGTAATGTAGTGTACTCTTTATCAGTGTGTAGATACCCTGCATCATTGTGTAATGTAGTGTACTCTTTATCAGTGTGTAGATACCCTGCATCATTGTGTAATGTAGTGTACTCTTTATCAGTGTGTAGATACCCTGCATCATTGTGTAATGTAGTGTACTCTTATCAGTGTGTAGATACCCTGCATCAATGTGTAATGTAGTGTACTCTTTATCAGTGTGTAGATACCCTGCATCATTGTGTAATGTAGTGTACTCTTTATTCAGTGTGTAGATACCCTGCAATCATTGGGTAATGTAGATGTACTCTCTTTATCAGTGTGTAGTACCCTGCATCATTTGTGTAATTGGAGTGTACTCTTTATCAGTGTGTAGATACCCTGCATACATTGTGTAATGTAGTGTACTCTTTATCAGTGTGTAGATACCCTGCATCATTGTGTAAATGTAGTGTACTCTTTATCAGTGTGTAGATACCCTGCATCATTGTGTAATGTAGTGTACTCTTTATCAGTGTGTAGATACCCTGCATCATTGTGTAATGTAGAGTACTCTTTATTCAGTGTGTAGATACCCTGCATCATTGTGTAATGTAATGTACCTTTATCAGTGTGTGATACCCTGCATCATTGTGTAATGTAGTGTACATCTTTATCAGTGTGTAGATACCCTGCATCATTGTGTAATGTAGTGTACTCTTTATCAGTGTGTAGATTACTCTCGCATCATTGTGGTAATGTAGTGTACTCTTTATCAGTGTGTAGATACCCTGCATCATTGTGTAAAGTAGTTACTCTTTTATCAGTGTGTAGATACCCTGCATCATTGTGTAATGTAGTGTACTCTTTATCAGTTGTGTAGATACCCTGCATCAATGTGTAATGTAGTGTACTCTTTATCAGTGTGTGATTACCCAGCATCATTGTGTAATGTAGTGTACTCTTTATCAGTGTGTAGATACCCTGCATCATTGTGAATGTAGTGTACTCTTTATCAGTGTGTAGATACCCTGCATCATTGTGTAATGTAGTTGTACTCTTTTCAGTGTAGTAGATACCCTGCATCATTGTGTAATGTAGTGTCTCCTTTATCAGTGTAGATTACCCTGCATCATTGTGTAATGTAGTGTACTCTTTATCAGTGTGTAGATACCTGCATCATTGTGGTAATGTAGAGTACTCTTTATCAGTGTGTAGATACCCTCTATCATTGTGTAATGTCAGTGTACTTCTTTATCAGTGTGATAAGAAACCCTGCATCTAGTGGTAATGTAGGTGTACTCTTTATCAGTGTGTAGATACCCTGCATCATTGGGTAATGTAGTGTACTCTTATCAGTGTGTAGATTACCACTGCATCATTGTGTAATGTATGTAACTCTTTTATCAGTGTGTAGATACCCTGCATCATTGGGTAATGTATAGTGTACTACTTTATCTGTGAGTAGATACCCTAGCATCATTGTGTAATGTAGTGACACTTTATCAGTGTGTAGATACTCTCATCATTGTGTAATGTAGTGTACTCTTTATCAGTGTGTAGAGTACCCCTGCATCATTGGGAGTAATGTAGTGTACTCTTTATCAAGTGTGTAGATACCCTGCATCATTGGTAATAGGTAAGTGTACTCTTATCAGTGTGTAGATACACTGCAATCATTGTGTAATGTAGTGTACTCTTTATCAGTGTGTGTAGAGTACCCTGCATCATTGTGTATGTAGTTTACTCTTTATCAGTGTGTAGATACCCTGCATCATTGTGTAATGTAGTGTACTCTTTATCAGTGTGTAGATACCCTGCATCATTGTGTAATGTAGTGTACTCTTTATCAGTGTGTAGATACCCTGCATCATTGGGTAATGTAGTGTACTCTTTATCAGTGTGTAGATACCCTGCATCATTGGGTAATGTAGTGTACTCTTTATCAGTGTGTAGATACCCTGCATCATTGGGTAATGTAGTGTACTCTTTATCAGTGTGTAGATACCCTGCATCATTGTGTAATGTAGTGTACTCTTTATCAGTGTGTAGATACCCTGCATCATTGTGTAATGTAGTGTACTCTTTATCAGTGTGTAGATACCCTGCATCAATGTGTAATGTAGTGTACTCTTTATCAGTGTGTAGATACCCTGCATCATTGTGTAATGTAGTGTACTCTTTATCAGTGTGTAGATACCCTGCATCAATGTGTAATGTAGTGTACTCTTTATCAGTGTGTAGATACCCTGCATCATTGTGTAATGTAGTGTACTCTTTATCAGTGTGTAGATTACCTGCATCATTGTGTTATGTAGTGTACTCTTTATCAGTGTGTAGATACCCTGCATCATTGTGTAATGTAGTGTACTCTTTATCAGTGTGTAGATACCCTGCATCATTGGGTAATGTAGTGTACTCTTTATCAGTGTGTAGATACCCTGCATCATTGAGTATGTAGTGTACTCTTTATCAGTGTGGTAGATACCCCTGCATCATTGGGTAATGTAGTGTACTCTTTATCAGTGTGTAGATACCCTGCATCATTGGGTAATGTAGTGTACTCCTTTATCAGTGTGTTAGATACCCCTGCGAATCATTGTTGTATGTTAGTGTACTCTTTATCTAGTGTGTCGATACCCGGCATCAAGTTTTATGTAAGTGTACTACTTTATCAGTGTGTAGATACACTGCAATCAATGAGTAATGTAGTGTTACTCTTTATCAGTGTGTAGTTACCCTGCATCATTGTGTAATGTAGTGTACTCTTTATCAGTGTGTAGATACCCTGCATCATTGTGTAATGTAGTGTACTCTTTATCAGTGTGTAGATACCCTGCATCATTGTGTAATGTAGTGTACTCTTTATCAGTGTGTAGATACCCTGCATCATTGTGTAATGTAGTGTACTCTTTATCAGTGTGTAGATACCCTGCATCATTGGGTAATGTAGTGTACTCTTTATCAGTGTGTAGATACCCTGCATCATTGTGTAATGTAGTGTACTCTTTATCAGTGTGTAGATACCCTGCATCATTGGGTAATGTAGTGTACTCTTTATCAGTGTGTAGATACCCTGCATCATTGTGTAATGTAGTGTACTCTTTATCAGTGTGTAGATACCCTGCATCATTGAGTAATGTAGTGTACTCTTTATCAGTGTGTAGATACCCTGCATCATTGGGTAATGTAGTGTACTCTTTATCAGTGTGTAGATACCCTGCATCATTGGGTAATGTAGTGTACTCTTTATCAGTGTGTAGATACCCTGCATCATTGTGTAATGTAGTGTACTCTTTATCAGTGTGTAGATACCCTGCATCAATGTGTAATGTAGTGTACTCTTTATCAGTGTGTAGATACCCTGCATCATTGTGTAATGTAGTGTACTCTTTATCAGTGTGTAGATACCCTGCATCAATGTGTAATGTAGTGTACTCTTTATCAGTGTGTAGATACCCTGCATCATTGTGTAATGTAGTGTACTCTTTATCAGTGTGTAGATACCCTGCATCATTGTGTAATGTAGTGTACTCTTTATCAGTGTGTAGATACCCTGCATCATTGTGTAATGTAGTGTACTCTTTATCAGTGTGTAGATACCCTGCATCATTGGGTAATGTAGTGTACTCTTTATCAGTGTGTAGATACCCTGCATCATTGTGTAATGTAGTGTACTCTTTATCAGTGTGTAGATACCCTGCATCATTGTGTAATGTAGTGTACTCTTTATCAGTGTGTAGATACCCTGCATCAATGTGTAATGTAGTGTACTCTTTATCAGTGTGTAGATACCCTGCATCAATGTGTAATGTAGTGTACTCTTTATCAGTGTGTAGATACCCTGCATCATTGTGTAATGTAGTGTACTCTTTATCAGTGTGTAGATACCCTGCATCATTGTGTAATGTAGTGTACTCTTTATCAGTGTGTAGATACCCTGCATCATTGGGTAATGTAGTGTACTCTTTATCAGTGTGTAGATACCCTGCATCATTGTGTAATGTAGTGTACTCTTTATCAGTGTGTAGATACCCTGCATCATTGTGTAATGTAGTGTACTCTTTATCAGTGTGTAGATACCCTGCATCAATGTGTAATGTAGTGTACTCTTTATCAGTGTGTAGATACCCTGCATCATTGTGTAATGTAGTGTACTCTTTATCAGTGTGTAGATACCCTGCATCAATGTGTAATGTAGTGTACTCTTTATCAGTGTGTAGGTACCTGCATCATTGTGTAATGTAGTGTACTCTTTATCAGTGTGTAGATACCCTGCATCATTGTGTAATGTAGTGTACTCTTTATCAGTGTGTAGATACCCTGCATCATTGGGTAATGTAGTGTACTCTTTATCAGTGGGTAGATACCCTGCAGTCATTGTGTAATGAGGTGTACTCTTTATCAGTGTGTAGAGTACCCTGCATCATGTGTAATGTAGTGACTCTTTATCAGTGTGTAGATACCCTGGCATCATTGTGTAATGTAGTGTACTCTTTATCAGTGTGTATGATACCCTGCATCATTGTGTAATGTAGTGTACTCTTTATCATGTGTAGATACCCGGCATCATTGTGGTAAATGTAGTGTACTCTTTATGCAGGTGTGTAGATACCCTGCATCATTGGTAATGTAGTGTACTCTTTATCAGTGTGTAGATACCCTGCATCATTGGGTAATGTAGTGTACTCTTTATCAGTGTGTAGATACCCTGCATCATTGGTAATGTAGTGTACTCTTTATCAGTGTGTAGATACCCTGCATCATTGTGTAATGTAGTGTACTCTTTATCAGTGTGTAGATACCCTGCATCATTGTGTAATGTAGTGTACTCTTTATCAGTGTGTAGATACCCTGCATCATTGGGTAATGTAGTGTACTCTTTATCAGTGTGTAGATACCCTGCATCATTGGGTAATGTAGTGTACTCTTTATCAGTGTGTAGATACCCTGCATCATTGGGTAATGTAGTGTACTCTTAAAAAGTGTGTAGATACCCTGCATCATTGTGTAATGTAGTGTACTCTTTATCAGTGTGTAGATACCCTGCATCAATGTGTAATGTAGTGTACTCTTTATCAGTGTGTAGATACCCTGCATCATTGTGTAATGTAGTGTACTCTTTATCAGTGTGTAGATACCCTGCATCATTGGGTAATGTAGTGTACTCTTTATCAGTGTGTAGATACCCTGCATCATTGGGTAATGTAGTGTACTCTTTATCAGTGTGTAGATACCCTGCATCATTGGGTAATGTAGTGTACTCTTTATCAGTGTGTAGATACCCTGCATCATTGGGTAATGTAGTGTACTCTTTATCAGTGTGTAGATACCCTGCATCATTGTGTAATGTAGTGTACTCTTTATCAGTGTGTAGATACCCTGCATCATTGTGTAATGTAGTGTACTCTTTATCAGTGTGTAGATACCCTGCATCATTGTGTAATGTAGTGTACTCTTTATCAGTGTGTAGATACCCTGCATCATTGTGTAATGTAGTGTACTCTTTATCAGTGTGTAGATACCCTGCATCATTGTGTAATGTAGTGTACTCTTTATCAGTGTGTAGATACCCTGCATCATTGTGTAATGTAGTGTACTCTTTATCAGTGTGTAGATACCCTGCATCAATTGTGTAATGTAGTGTACTCTTTATCAGTGTGTAGATACCCTGCATCATTGTGTAATGTAGTGTACTCTTTATCAGTGTGTAGATACCCTGCATCATTGTGTAATGTAGTGTACTCTTTATCAGTGTGTAGATACCCTGCATCATTGTGTAATGTAGTGTACTCTTTATCAGTGTGTAGATACCCTGCATCATTGTTGTAATGTAGTGTACTCTTTATCAGTGTGTAGATACCCTGCATCATTGTGTAATGTAGTGTACTCTTTATCAGTGTGTAGATACCCTGCATCATTGTGTAATGTAGTGTACTCTTTATCAGTGTGTAGATACCTGCATCATTGGGTAATGTTAGTGTACTCTTTATCAGTGTGTAGATACCCTGCATCATTGTGTAATGTAGTGTACTCTTTATCAGTGTGTAGATACCCTGCATCATTGGGTAATGTAGGGTACTCTTTATCAGTGTGTAAGTACCCTGCATCATTGTGTAATGTAGTGTACTCTTTATCAGTGTGTAGATACCCTGCATCATTGGGTAATGTAGTGTACTCTTTATCAGTGTGTAGATACCCTGCATCATTGGGTAATGTAGTGTACTCTTTATCAGTGTGTAGATACCCTGCATCATTGTGTAATGTAGATGTACTCTTTATCAGTGTGTAGATACCCTGCATCATTGTGTAATGTAGTGTACTCTTTTATCAGTGTGTAGATACCCTTCATCATTGTGTTATGTAAGTGTACTCTTTATCAGTGTGTAGATACCCTGCATCAATGTGTAATGTAGTGTACTCTTTATCAGTGTGTAGATACCCTAGGCATCATTGGTGTAATGTAGTGTACTCTTTATCAGGTGTGTAGATTCCCTGCATCATTGGGGTAATGTAGTGTACTCTTTATCAGTGTGTAGATGCCCTGCATCAATGTGTAATGTAGTGTACTCTTTATCAGTGGTGTAGATACCCTGCATCATTGGTAATGTAGTGTACTCTTTATCAGTGTGTAGATACCCTGCATCATTGTGTAATGTAGTGTGACTCTTATCAGTGTGTAGATACCCTGCATCATTGTGTAATGTAGTGTACTCTTTATCAGTGTGTAGATACCCTGCATCATTGTGTAATGTAGTGTACTCTTTATCAGTGTGTAGATACCCTGCATCATTGTGTAATGTAGTGTACTCTTTATCAGTGTGATAGATTACTCCTGCATCATTGTGTAATGTAGTGTACTCTTTATCAGTGTGTAGATACCCTGCATCATTGTGTAATGTAGTGTACTCTTTATCAGTGTGTAGATACCCTGCATCATTGTGGTAATGTAGTGTACTCTTTATCAGTGTGTAGATACCCTGCATCATGTGTGTAATGTAGTGTACTCTTTATCAGTGTGGTAGATACCCTGCATCATTGTGTAATGTAGTGTACTCTTTATCAGTGTGTAGATACCCTGGCATCATTGTGTAATGTAGTGTACTCTTTATCAGTGTGTAGATACCCTGCATCAATTGTGTAATGTAGTGTACTCTTTATCAGTGTGTAGATACCCTGCATCATTGTGTAATGTAGTGTACTCTTTATCAGTGTGTAGATACCCTGCATCATTGTGTAATGTAGTGTACTCTTTATCAGTGTGTAGATACCCTGCATCATTGTGTAATGTAGTGTACTCTTTATCAGTGTGTAGATACCCTGCATCATTGGGTAATGTAGTGTACTCTTTATCAGTGTGTAGATACCCTGCATCATTGAGTAATGTAGTGTACTCTTATCAGTGTGTAGATACCCTGCATCATTGTGGTAATGTAGTGTACACTTTATCAGTGTGTAGATACCCTGCATCATTGGGTAATGTAGTGTACTCTTTATCCAGTGTGTAGATACCCTGCATCATTGTGTAATGTAGTGTACTCTTTATCAGTGTGTAGATACCCTGCATCATTGTGTAATGTAGTGTACCCTTTAATCATTGTGTAGATACCTGCATCATTGTGTAATGTAGTGTACTCTTTATCTGTGTGTAGATAACCCTGCATCATTGTGTTATGTAGTGTACTCTTTATCAGTGTGTAGATACCCTGCATCATTGTGTAATGTAGTGTACTCTTTATCAGTGTGTAGATACCCTGCATCATTGTGTAATGTAGTGTACTCTTTATCAGTGTGTAGATACCCTGCATCATTGTATAAAGAAAGTGTACTCTTTATCAGTGTGTAGATACCCTGCATCATTGTGTAATGTAGTGTACTCTTTATCAGTGTGTAGATACCCTGCATCATTGTGTAATGTAGTGTACTCTTTATCAGTGTGTAGATACCCTGCATCATTGTGTAATGTAGTGTACTCTTTATCAGTGTGTAGATACCCTGCATCATTGTGTAATGTAGTGTACTCTTTATCAGTGTGTAGATACCCTGCATCATTGTGTAATGTAGTGTACTCTTTATCAGTGTGTAGATACCCTGCATCATTGTGTAATGTAGTGTACTCTTTATCAGTGTGTAGATACCCTGCATCATGTGTAATGTAGTGTACTCTTTATCAGTGTGTAGATACCCTGCATCATTGGGTAATGTAGTGTACTCTTTATCAGTGTGTAGATACCCTGCATCATTGTGTAATGTAGTGTACTCTTTATCAGTGTGTAGATACCCTGCATCATTGGGTAATGTAGTGTACTCTTTATCAGTGTGTAGATACCCTGCCATCATTGTGTAATGTAGTGTACTCTTTATCAGTGTGTAGATACCCTGCATCATTGTGTAATGTAGTGTACTCTTTATCAGTGTGTAGATACCCTGCATCATTGTGTAATGTAGTGTACTCTTTATCAGTGTGTAGATACCCTGCATCATTGTGTAATGTAGTGTACTCTTTATCAGTGTGTAGATACCCTGCATCATTGTGTAATGTAGTGTACTCTTTATCAGTGTGTAGATACCCTGCATCATTGTGTAATGTAGTGTACTCTTTATCAGTGTGGTAGATACCCTGCATCATGGTGTAATGTAGTGTACTCTTTATCAGTGTGTAGATACCCCTGCATCATTGGGTAATGTAGTGTACTCTTTATCAGTGTGTAGATACCCTGCATCATTGTGTAATGTAGTGTACTCTTTATCAGTGTGTAGATACCCTGCATCATTGTGTAATGTAGTGTACCTCTTTATCAGTGTGTAGATACCCTGCATCATTGTGTAATGTAGTGTACTCTTTATCAGTGTGTAGATACCCTGCATCATTGTGTATGTAGTGTACTCTTTATCAGTGTGTAGATACCCTGCATCATTGTGTAATGTAGTGTACTCTTTATCAGTGTGTAGATACCCTGCATCATTGTGTAATGTAGTGTACTCTTTATCAGTGTGTAGATACCCTGCATCATTGTGTAATGTAGTGTACTCTTTATCAGTGTGTAGATACCCTGCATCATTGGGTAATGTAGTGTACTCTTTATCAGTGTGTAGATACCCTGCATCATTGTGTAATGTAGTGTACTCTTTATCAGTGTGTAGATACCCTGCATCATTGTGTAATGTAGTGTACTCTTTATCAGTGTGTAGATACCCTGCATCATTGTGTAATGTAGTGTACTCTTTATCAGTGTGTAGATACCCTGCATCATTGTGTAATGTAGTGTACTCTTTATCAGTGTGTAGATACCCTGCATCATTGTGTAATGTAGTGTACTCTTTATCAGTGTGTAGATACCCTGCATCATTGGGTAATGTAGTGTACTCTTTATCAGTGTGTAGATACCCTGCATCATTGTGTAATGTAGTGTACTCTTTATCAGTGTGTAGATACCCTGCATCAATGTGTAATGTAGTGTACTCTTTATCAGTGTGTAGATACCCTGCATCATTGTGTAATGTAGTGTACCCTTTATCAGTGTGTAGATACCCTGCATCATTGTGTAATGTAGTGTACTCTTTATCAGTGTGTAGATACCCTGCATCATTGTGTAATGTAGTGTACTCTTTATCAGTGTGTAGATACCCTGCATCATTGGGTAATGTAGTGTACTCTTTATCAGTGTGTAGATACCCTGCATCATTGTGTAATGTAGTGTACCCTTTATCAGTGTGTAGATACCCTGCATCATTGTGTAATGTAGTGTACCCTTTATCAGTGTGTAGATACCCTGCATCATTGTGTAATGTAGTGTACTCTTTATCAGTGTGTAGATACCCTGCATCAATGTGTAATGTAGTGTACTCTTTATCAGTGTGTAGATACCCTGCATCATTGTGTAATGTAGTGTACTCTTTATCAGTGTGTAGGAACCCTGCATCATTGTGTAATGTAGTGTACTCTTTATCAGTGTGTAGATACCCTGCATCATTGTGTAATGTAGTGTACTCTTTATCAGTGTGTAGATACCCTGCATCATTGTGTAATGTAGTGTACTCTTTATCAGTGTGTAGATACCCTGCATCATTGTGTAATGTAGTGTACTCTTTATCAGTGTGTAGATACCCTGCATCATTGTGTAATGTAGTGTACTCTTTATCAGTGTGTAGATACCCTGCATCAATGTGTAATGTAGTGTACTCTTTATCAGTGTGTAGATACCCTGCATCATTGTGTAATGTAGTGTACTCTTTATCAGTGTGTAGATACCCTGCATCATTGTGTAATGTAGTGTACTCTTTATCAGTGTGTAGATACCCTGCATCATTGGGTAATGTAGTGTACTCTTTATCAGTGTGTAGATACCCTGCATCATTGGGTAATGTAGTGTACTCTTTATCAGTGTGTAGATACCCTGCATCATTGTGTAATGTAGTGTACTCTTTATCAGTGTGTAGATACCCTGCATCATTGTGTAATGTAGTGTACTCTTTATCAGTGTGTAGATACCCCTGCATCATTGTGTAATGTAGTGTACTCTTTATCAGTGTGTAAGATACCCTGCATCATTGTGTAATGTAGTGTACTCTTTATCAGTGTGTAGATACCCTGCATCATTGTGTAATGTAGTGTACTCTTTATCAGTGTGTAGATACCCTGCATCATTGTGTAATGTAGTGTACTCTTTATCAGTGTGTAGATACCCTGCATCATTGTGTAATGTAGTGTACTCTTTATCAGTGTGTAGATACCCTGCATCATTGGGTAATGTAGTGTACTCTTTATCAGTGTGTAGATACCCTGCATCATTGGGTAATGTAGTGTACTCTTTATCAGTGTGTAGATACCCTGCATCATTGTGTAATGTAGTGTACTCTTTATCAGTGTGTAGATACCCTGCATCATTGTGTAATGTAGTGTACTCTTTATCAGTGTGTAGATACCCTGCATCATTGTGTAATGTAGTGTACTCTTTATCAGTGTGTAGATACCCTGCATCATTGTGTAATGTAGTGTACTCTTTATCAGTGTGTAGATACCCTGCATCATTGTGTAATGTAGTGTACTCTTTATCAGTGTGTAGATACCCTGCATCATTGTGTAATGTAGTGTACTCTTTATCAGTGTGTAGATACCCTGCATCATTGTGTAATGTAGTGTACTCTTTATCAGTGTGTAGATACCCTGCATCATTGGGTAATGTAGTGTACTCTTTATCAGTGTGTAGATACCCTGCATCATTGTGTAATGTAGTGTACTCTTTATCAGTGTGTAGATACCCTGCATCATTGTGTAATGTAGTGTACTCTTTATCAGTGTGTAGATACCCTGCATCATTGTGTAATGTAGTGTACTCTTTATCAGTGTGTAGATACCCTGCATCATTGGGTAATGTAGTGTACTCTTTATCAGTGTGTAGATACCCTGCATCATTGTGTAATGTAGTGTACTCTTTATCAGTGTGTAGATACCCTGCATCATTGGTAATGTAGTGTACTCTTTATCAGTGTGTAGATACCCTGCATCATTGTGTAATGTAGTGTACTCTTTATCAGTGTGTAGATACCCTGCCATCATTGTGTAATGTAGTGTACTCTTTATCAGTGTGTAGATACCCTGCATCATTGGTGTAATGTAGTGTACTCTTTATCAGTGTGTAGATACCCTGCATCATTGGGTAATGTAGTGTACTCTTTATCAGTGTGTAGATACCCTGCATCATTGTGTAATGTAGTGTACTCTTTATCAGTGTGTAGATACCCTGCATCATTGTGTAATGTAGTGTACTCTTTATCAGTGTGTAGATACCCTGCATCATTGGGTAATGTAGTGTACTCTTATCAGTGTGTAGATACCCTGCATCATTGTGTAATGTAGTGTACTCTTTATCAGTGTTTAGATACCCTGCATCAATAGTGTAATGTAGTGTACTCTTTATCAGTGTGTAGATACCCCTGCATCATTGTGTAATGTAGTGTACTCTTATCAGTGTGTAGATACCCTGCATCATTGTGTAATGTAGTGTACTCTTTATCAGTGTGTAGATACCCTGCATCATTGTGTAATGTAGTGTACTCTTTATCAGTGTGTAGATACCCTGCATCATTGTGTAATGTAGTGTACTCTTTATCAGTGTGTAGATACCCTGCATCAATGTGTAATGTAGTGTACTCTTTATCAGTGTGTAGATACCCTGCATCATTGTGTAATGTAGTGTACTCTTTATCAGTGTGTAGATACCCTGCACCATTGGGTAATGTAGTGTACTCTTTATCAGTGTGTAGATACCCTGCATTCATTGAGGTAATGTAGTGTACTCTTTATCAGTGTGTAGATACCCTGCATCATTGTGTAATGTAGTGTACTCTTTATCAGTGTGTAGATACCCTGCATCATTGGGTAATGTAGTGTACTCTTTATCAGTGTGTAGATACCCTGCATCATTGTGTAATGTAGTGTACTCTTTATCAGTGTGTAGATACCCTGCATCATTGTGTAATGTAGTGTACTCTTTATCAGTGTGTAGATACCCTGCATCATTGTGTAATGTAGTGTACTCTTTATCAGTGTGTAGATACCCTGCATCATTGTGGTAATGTAGTGTACTCTTTATCAGTGTGTAGATACCCTGCATCATTGTGTAATGTAGTGTACTCTTTATCAGTGTGTAGATACCCTGCATCATTGTGTAATGTAGTGTACTCTTTATCAGTGTGTAGATACCCTGCATCATTGTGTAATGTAGTGTACTCTTTATCAGTGTGTAGATACCCTGCATCATTGTGTAATGTAGTGTACTCTTTATCAGTGTGTAGATACCCTGCATCATTGTGTAATGTAGTGTACTCTTTATCAGTGTGTAGATACCCTGCATCATTGTGTAATGTAGTGTACTCTTTATCAGTGTGTAGATACCCTGCATCATTGTGTAATGTAGTGTACTCTTTATCAGTGTGTAGATACCCTGCATCATTGTGTAATGTAGTGTACTCTTTATCAGTGTGTAGATACCCTGCATCATTGTGTAATGTAGTGTACTCTTTATCAGTGTGTAGATACCCTATCATCATTGTGTAATGTAGTGTACTCTTTATCAGTGTGTAGATACCCTGCATCATTGGGTAATGTAGTGTACTCTTTATCAGTGTGTAGATACCCTGCATCATTGTGTAATGTAGTGTACTCTTTATCAGTGTGTAGATACCCTGCATCATTGTGTAATGTAGTGTACTCTTTATCAGTGTGTATATCCTCTGCATCATTGTGTAATGTAGTGTACTCTTTATCAGTGTGTAGATACCCTGCATCATTGTGTAATGTAGTGTACTCTTTATCAGTGTGTAGATACCCTGCATCATTGTGTAATGTAGTGTACTCTTTATCAGTGTGTAGATACCCTGCATCATTGGGTAATGTAGTGTACTCTTTATCAGTGTGTAGATACCCTGCATCATTGTGCAATGTAGTGTACTCTTTATCAGTGTGTAGATACCCTGCATCATTGGGTAATGTAGTGTACTCTTTATCAGTGTGTAGATACCCTGCATCATTGTGTAATGTAGTGTACTCTTTATCAGTGTGTAGATACCCTGCATCATTGTGTAATGTAGTGTACTCTTTATCAGTGTGTAGATACCCTGCATCATTGTGTAATGTAGTGTACTCTTTATCAGTGTGTAGATACCCTGCATCATTGTGTAATGTAGTGTACTCTTTATCAGTGTGTAGATACCCTGCATCATTGTGTAATGTAGTGTACTCTTTATCAGTGTGTATATACCCTGCATCATTGTGTAATGTAGTGTACTCTTTATCAGTGTGTAGATACCCTGCATCATTGGGTAATGTAGTGTACTCTTTATCAGTGTGTAGATACCCTGCATCATTGTGTAATGTAGTGTACTCTTTATCAGTGTGTAGATACCCTGCATCATTGGGTAATGTAGTGTACTCTTTATCAGTGTGTAGATACCCTGCATCATTGGGTAATGTAGTGTACTCTTTATCAGTGTGTAGATACCCTGCATCATTGTGTAATGTAGTGTACTCTTTATCAGTGTGTATATCCTCTGCATCATTGTGTAATGTAGTGTACTCTTTATCAGTGTGTAGATACCTGCATCATTGTGTAATGTAGTGTACTCTTTATCAGTGTGTAGATACCCTGCATCATTGTGTAATGTAATGTACTCTTTATCAGTGTGTAGATACCCTGCATCATTGGGTAATGTAGTGTACTCTTTATCAGTGTGTAGATACCCTGCATCATTGTGTAATGTAGTGTACTCTTTATCAGTGTGTAGATACCCTGCATCATTGTGTAATGTAGTGTACTCTTTATCAGTGTGTAGATACCCTGCATCATTGTGTAATGTAGTGTACTCTTTATCAGTGTGTAGATACCCTGCATCATTGTGTAATGTAGTGTACTCTTTATCAGTGTGTAGATACCTGCATCAATGTGTAATGTAGTGTACTCTTTATCAGTGTGTAGATACCCTGCATCATTGTGTAATGTAGTGTACTCTTTATCAGTGTGTAGATACCCTGCATCATTGTGTAATGTAGTGTACTCTTTATCAGTGTGTAGATACCCTGCATCATTGGGTAATGTAGTGTACTCTTTATCAGTGTGTAGATACCCTGCATCATTGTGTAATGTAGTGTACTCTTTATTAGTGTGTAGATACCCTGCATCATTGTGCAATGTAGTGTACTCTTTATTAGTGTGTAGATACCCTGCATCATTGTGTAATGTAATGTACTCTTTATCAGTGTGTAGATACCCTGCATCTTTGTGTAATGTAGTGTACTCTTCATCAGTGTGTAGATACCCTGCATCATTGGGTAATGTAGTGTACTCTTTATCAGTGTGTAGATACCCTGCATCATTGTGTAATGTAGTGTACTCTTTATCAGTGTGTAGATACCCTGCATCATTGTGTAATGTAGTGTACTCTTTATCAGTGTGTAGATACCCTGCATCATTGTGTAATGTAGTGTACTCTTTATCAGTGTGTAGATACCCTGCATCATTGTGTAATGTAGTGTACTCTTTATCAGTGTGTAGATACCCTGCATCATTGGGTAATGTAGTGTACTCTTTATCAGTGTGTAGATACCCTGCATCATTGGGTAATGTAGTGTACTCTTTATCAGTGTGTAGATACCCTGCATCATTGTGTAATGTAGTGTACTCTTTATCAGTGTGTAGATACCCTGCATCATTGTGTAATGTAGTGTACTCTTTATCAGTGTGTAGATACCCTGCATCATTGTGTAATGTAGTGTACTCTTTATCAGTGTGTAGATACCCTGCATCATTGTGTAATGTAATGTACTCTTTATCAGTGTGTAGATACCCTGCATCTTTGTGTAATGTAGTGTACTCTTTATCAGTGTGTAGATACCCTGCATCATTGGGTAATGTAGTGTACTCTTTATCAGTGTGTAGATACCCTGCATCATTGTGTAATGTAGTGTACTCTTTATCAGTGTGTAGATACCTGCATCATTGTGTAATGTAGTGTACTCTTTATCAGTGTGTAGATACCCTGCATCATTGGGTAATGTAGTGTACTCTTTATCAGTGTGTAGATACCCTGCATCATTGGGTAATGTAGTGTACTCTTTATCAGTGTGTAGATACCCTGCATCATTGTGTAATGTAGTGTACTCTTTATCAGTGTGTAGATACCTGCATCATTGTGTAATGTAGTGTACTCTTTATCAGTGTTAGATACCCTGCATCATTGTGTAATGTAGTGTACTCTTTATCAGTGTGTAGATACCCTGCATCATTGTGTAATGTAGTGTACTCTTTATCAGTGTGTAGATACCTGCATCATTGTGTAATGTAGTGTACTCTTTATCAGTGTGTAGATACCCTGCATCATTGGGTAATGTAGTGTACTCTTTATCAGTGTGTAGATACCCTGCATCATTGTGTAATGTAGTGTACTCTTTATCAGTGTGTAGATACCCTGCATCATTGGGTAATGTAGTGTACTCTTTATCAGTGTGTAGATACCCTGCATCATTGTGTAATGTAGTGTACTCTTTATCAGTGTGTAGATACCCTGCATCATTGTGTAATGTAATGTACTCTTTATCAGTGTGTAGATACCCTGCATCATTGTGTAATGTAGTGTACTCTTTATCAGTGTGTAGATACCCTGCATCATTGTGTAATGTAGTGTACTCTTTATCAGTGTGTAGATACCCTGCATCATTGTGTAATGTAGTGTACTCTTTATCAGTGTGTAGATACCCTGCATCATTGTGTAATGTAGTGTACTCTTTATCAGTGTGTAGATACCCTGCATCATTGTGTAATGTAGTGTACTCTTTATCAGTGTTAGATACCCTGCATCATTGGGTAATGTAGTGTACTCTTTATCATTATATAGATACCCTGCCTGCATCATTGTATAATGTAGTGTACTCATTATCATTATTTAGATACCCTGCCTGCATCATTGTATAATGTAGTGTACTCATTATATAGTATTCTCATTATTTCGGTGTAGTTTTCTCAGTATCCGTGTAAATATATGTTTAAATATATATTCTAGAGTACGTTTTGCAAAAGTAATGTCTAAGTTCTTAAGAAAGGAAGAAAATACCCACAAGCAGCAATTAGCTGGCGAGCTTCACATTGTAACTAATAGTTCTACAGAGGAAGAGGTTTTAACTGAGTCCACCACCCCACAAAATTTACTGTGTGAACCTTCAACTAGCCATGTTGATAAGATACAGGACGGTGACATTGAAATTATAACCTGTGACAACTTAACTAGCCTAATCACAGAAAAAAAGAAAGATACAGTTGAAAATGTTACCGAACATATTTCTTTTAAAGATATTTCTTTATGGTCAGGTCCATCATCAATGAACAGACAAGTAAGAGATCACATTGTTATAGAAGGGCCACAACCGTTACCATCATCAAATCATAGCTATCCAAAAGATTCCAAAAAAAGGCACTTTTCAAATTCGTATTTGTTCCGTATACTACCAAATAAGGAGAGAACAACAAGACGGTGGCTACAATATTCAGTTCTCTCAGATAAAGTATATTGTTTTTGCTGCAAGCTGTTTGACCCAAAGCCAAAATCTATGCTTGGGAAAGATGGCATTAATAACTGGCAGCATATAGGTGATTATCTGAACAAACATGAAGGCGCTCTCGAACATTTTCAAGCAAGCAAAATGTGGCTTAATGCAGAAAAATGTCTTTTGGGAAATAAAGGCATTGACAAAGAATTACAAGAACAGATAAAATCAGAAAACAGTAATTGGCGAGCTGTATTAGAAAGAATAATATCAGTTGTAATTTATTTAGCAAAAAATAATTTGGCTTTCCGAGGAACATCTAACAAATTGTTCTCTCCAAATAATGGAAACTTCTTGGGCCTAATAGAATTATTAGGAAAATTTGACTCCGTAATGATGGATTACTTACGGTGAGTGACATCTAAAGATATCCATACTCATTACTGTGGAAATCTTATTCAGAATGAGTTAATCACTTTAATGGCATCTCAAGTGAAAAAAAAAACATTTTGCAAAGGCAAAATATTTTTCGGTTATGCTAGATTGTACACCTGATGTTAGCCATAATGAGCAATTATCGTATACCATCAGATTTGTTGATATCACAGAAGAAACCATTGCAATAAAAGAGCACTTTTTAGGTTACCGCATAGCAAATAAAACATCCGGCGAAGCACTTTCAGACCTTCTTTTTTGTGAAATGTCAGATAGGCATAAACAAAGGTGTCCAAAAAAGAGTTTTGGAGAAGTACCCCTGAGCATTTTTTAATCCGTGCGTGTGTCATAGCTTGAATTTAGTGATAGGTGATGCTTCTAAATCATCTGTAAAATCAGTGTCCCTCTTCGGAGACTATACAATGTTTTTGCTGCATCTACAAAACGCTGGTGTATTCTATCTGATCATGTACAAAATCTTTCACTGAAGAAAGTCTGTGAAACAAGATGGGAATGCAGAATTGAAAGCCTTAAAGCTGTACGGTATAAATTTGAAGACATTAAAAATGCTCTTATGAGCCTAGAAGAAGACATCAGTGACCCAGTAATCACATCAGAGGCAAAGTCACTTAATTTGCATTTGGAGGATTTCAGCTTCATTTTAACTCTTGTTATATGGTATGACCTTCTATTCCAAGTGAACATCGTAAGCAAGTCTATGCAGTCAAGACAATTTAATTTGGCACTCTGCAATGATATTCTAAAGAAATGCATTAGTTTTGTTCAAAACTATAGAGATTCTGGCTACGAATCTGTCAAAGTAACTGCAAAGGAAATCGCTTTAGGTTTGGGTATTGAAACCACTTTCAAAGCAGACAAGAGGAAGAAGATGAAAAAAAGAATGTTTGCATATGAGAGCAGAGATGAAACTCCTGCAGAAGAAGAACAACATTTTAAGTCTTCAGTATACTACCCTCTAATTGACAACATGACTACTTCTCTTGAATGCCGTTTCAGTCAATTATCTGTACACAATGAAAGATGGGGCTTTCTATATAACATAATGGCATTACCAGAGAAAGATAAACTGCTAAATTTATGCAAAGATCTGGAGCATATATTGGCTAATAATAATCAATCAGCACCTGAATGTGATACAGATGGCTTCCAGTTGTCTGAAGAACTGACACAGATTATACCTACTATTCTGAAGGAATCTGTCACACCACTTGAAGTCTTACAGCACATACAATCTACTAATACTAAATGCTTGTTTCCTAATATTTGGGTTGCCATGGGGATCTTACTCACCATTCCAATCACTGTGGCTAACTGTGAAAGAAGCTTCAGCAAACTAAAACTGATTAAATCCTATTTACGGGACCTCCACAATTGGTCAGGTTAATGACATACTCGCTAACCTAAAGCTTCATGACGTCTGGCGTACACTACATCCGATGGCTAGGGATTTTTCATTCTACTCTATACCCCATAACAGCTACTCTAGGCTTGACTACATATACACGGACTCTTGTGGCCTCTCACTCACCCACCGCTGCCTATTTGACCATATAACCTGGTCTGACCACGCTCCTGTTTCATGCTCGATATTATGGCCAGATATTCCTATCACACATAAAATATGGAGGTTGGATGTTTCTATCCTAGATGACCCCTTAATTTTCAAAGATATACTTAAAACACTACAAGAATATTTTGAGAATAACACCTACCCGGACCCGGATTCTTTGGGAGTCATTTGGGAAGCGCACAAAAGCGTGATCAGAGGGGCCCTGATTAGACATAAGGCCTTTCTCAATAGACAATACAGAACCAAATATAATGATATTCAAGCACAGATTGCCAAGCTAGAAGTAAAACATAAAGCTGACCCCTCTTGCAGCACTACTCTAAATGACCTGAAGAAGGCTAGAACTGAATTTCAAAAGCACTTAGCACAATCCCACCAAAAGACAGCACTACATCTGAGACAATTTTGCTATGAGGGGGGTAATAAACCAGGTAGAATCCTAGCAAGAACTCTTAAAAAGCGTCAGCTTCGCTCTCACATTCACTCCCTCAAATCAACCGATGGCCGAGAGCTGCGTAGTAGTGAGCAGATAACCAACGAGTTTTACAGATACTACCACTCTCTATATAATTTACATGATTCACCAAATGAACCAGGTCAAGCGGCGGAAGTTCCGCAACATGAAGTCCTTGTTAACTCTTACCTTGATAACATAAACCTCCCTTCTCTTTCAAAGGAAGAATCTGACCTCTTAGACTCCCCTATAAGAGTAGAGGAATTATACGAAGCAATTAAAAACTGCCCAGGGGGAAAGAGTCCGTGGCCTGATGGATTCTCCTCGGCTTATTACAAAAAGTTTAAAGAGATCTTGGCTGGCCCGATTCTTAAGTTATTCAATAGTCTCCGAGATAACCCCACTTTATCTCGTGTCCTCTTAGAGGCACATATTACTGTCATCCCTAAACCGGGCAAGCCAGCAGATTCCCCTAGCCATTTCTGTCCTATATCTCTGATCAACTCGGACATGAAGCTGTTAGCAAAGATTCTGGCAACCAGACTTAATAAATATCTACCGCAGCTGGTTTGCAATGACCAGGTGGGATTCGTCCCTGGCCGAGAGGCCAGGGATAATACTATCAAGGTAACTCAGCTAATTAATCATGCTAGAATTTCAGGCCTCCCCACGGTGCTCTTCTCCACCAACGCGGAGAAGGCCTTTGATAAGGTAAATTGGGTCTTCCTGCATCGGGTACTAGAGAGGATGGGATTCGGACAGGTTTTTATACACTATGTCTTAGCACTCTACTCCAACCCTAATGCTAGGATCAGAATTAATAACACCTTGTCGGACACATTTGACATAAGGAATGGGACTCGGCAGGGTTGCCCTCTATCCCCACTACTTTTTGCCCTGTCTATCGAGGTCCTTGCTCATAAGGTGAGGGCAAACCATCGCATACATGGCATAAGAGTGGGGGAAATGGAACACAAACAGGCGTTATACGCAGACGATGTTTTGTACACTCTAACCAATGCCCCGGACTCGCTTCCTGAACTGCTAGGCGAATTAAAAGAATATGGAAGGGTCTCTGACTTCTCTCTCAACCTGAGTAAGTCGGAGCTCCTGAATATTAACACGTGCCCAAGGATAGTACAGAATATACAACAAAAATACAAAATTTCCCTTGCCGCTAAGAAATTTAAATATCTCGGCATCTTCTTAACCCCTGATCCTGCAGACCTCTTTAAATATAACTACGCCCCTCTTAACAACGAGATTGCAGCTGACCTTTCCTCCTGGAAAAACAAATATATTTCTTGGCTGGGCAGGACTGGGGTCATTAAGATGAATATCCTGCCCCGAATATTGTACCTATTTCAGACACTTCCCATAACGTTACCTAAGGGATATATCGCTCAGCTACAGAAACTCATTGAGCAATATATTTGGGGAAATACCAAACCCAGGGTCCCTAAGCGTACTATGTATTTACTGAGGGACAGGGGTGGACTAGGCCTACCAGACATCTCCCTATACAAAAAGGCCATAGGCCTGCAGAGGATTGTAGAATGGGCTCACAACGCCAAACACAAAGCATGGGTTGATTTGGATAGAAAAATCCTAAAAGTTAGCAACATCGGTACCCTGGCATGGCTTCCCCCCACGCAGCGCCCAAAAATAATCAATAGACACCACTTACTCAAGGAAACGTTTAAAAACTGGGACTCCTCTGTTGCGACTTCTACTAATATTTCCACATGCCCCTCTCCCTTATTACCAATTATTGAAAACCCTGAGATCCCCTACCATAGAATAGGATTTCATAGAATCATACCTTACAGAATTAAAGATGGCTCAGTTCGCGGAGTTTCAACCCAAAATCTTTTCCTCATGGATGCACTATAATCAGCTGATACATTTTATCTCTAATCACAAACACAAACAAGAACTAGGTAGATCTCTTACTCCTTTTGAAAGTTTATGTACTGGTGAATCTCCGCCAAGACATTTATTCTCCCTCATATACAAGATAGTGGCCCTGCAGGGGACAGACTCACTCCCGACATACACTACACGATGGGCTGAGATCTTGGGGTCGGACATTAGCTTGGAACAATGGATAAAGGCATTTAAACTTATTAAAAAATCGTCAGTCTCATCGACTATACAAGAATCACATATTAAACTTTTAAGTAGATGGTACTTGACACCTGCTAGACTACACAACATCTTTCTGATGGTCAGCCCTATGTGCTAGAGGGGCTGTGGTCAATATGGCTCCTTGTTGCACATATGGTGGTCATGCCCTATTTTGACATCTTTCTGGTCGGAGGTCATCCACAAAATGTCTGAGATCCTTCACTCTCCCATTCCGGTTAGTCCGGAGATCCTACTCTTTCTGAAATTGCCCAAAACTCAAAGTCAGGCGCATTTGGCCCTGTTGTTAATTATGCTTACTGGTGCGAAGAAACTGATTCCAAGAAAGAGGAAGACCCGCTCAATCCCCAATTTGGGGGAGTGGTGCCTTCAGGTGGAAGAGATATTACTTCTGGAAAGATACCATTACCTCAAAAACCACATGCTAGATAAATATGAACTTTTGCTGGCAATTTGGCATGGCACAATATAAAGTTCTCTCCCTTAAGAGAAGTGCTATTAAGGCAGTGTTTTCCCTGCCTACACCCCCCTTTTTTTTTTTTTTTTTTAACCTCTTCTTCTCCTCTTTACTACCACTTTCCCTTTTCTCTCTCTCTTATCTCTTCCTTCCCCCATATTTTCTTTTCCCATTTCTCTATTCCCTACTCTATCCTTCCCCTTATCCAGTATGAATATTATATTGTCATAAAAATATCTCAAAACTGTTTAAACGAGTATGTTTGTAAACTCTCGAGCTCAGCTTAGATCTGGGGGCGTGAGTACACATCAATATGAAGTGTATGACTTATTATACCACTAATGTGATTGGATTTTAACATGTATGTCCTTTAGATGTTTTGTGGTCTTATCACGTTTGTATACCTATTCTTCAATAAAGTTTTTTTTCAAATTAAAAAAACAAAACAAAAAAAAAACCTATTTACGGTCATCAATGGCAGAAGAAAGACTTTCAGCTCTTGCTCTATTGTCTATAGAGAGTGAACTGTCAGAGCAAATTGATTACACTACTGCAATAAACAATTTTGCAGCTGCTAAATCAAGAAAAGTAGCCTTTGTTTAGACCTTCATTTATTTTAGTTGTCTGTTCATTAAAGTTTGACTTGACCTGGTTGTCAATGTTCATACTGTAGGAAAAGCTGTTGCTGAGCCTTTTTTCATGTTGTTTCTTTATATATGACCTGAAAGTAACCTCTTTTGCACATACAAAGGGCTCTCCTGTATTATATAATAATATGTTGTGTAAGTTTGCTTATGATGACATTTGCTGTTGGCTGTTGCTTATTTTATTTGAAATGTGACATTATTGCTTTATTGTAAAAATAGTTTTTCTGCCTTTTTAAGGCCCAAGAGTGGCCTTAGCCTTGCTAGTTAGTTTACCTACATTATTAACCTACTATACACAGCAGTGATGTGCGGTGATGTCATAGGCTGGTGAGGCACTAGATATGATACGCCGGAGAAACACATATACCGCGGGCCGCAAGTACCCCCAACAGGGCAGGTTTTCATTATAGCTCAACCAGTGCACAGGTGAAATAATCAGCTGATGGGTGAGAGCAAGTTAGTAACCACTGTGTTACTGATCGGCTGATTACTTCACCTGTGCACTGATTAGCTAAAATGAAAACCTGGCCTGTTGGGGCTACTTGAGGACCATGGTTGCGAAACACTGCACTAATTCACCAGCTCATTTGAAATGTGTTGATTACCTGGAGATTAAATCACACATACTCTGCTCACTGTCTCACAACACATAATAACTTTATTATTCTATACATTCATAAGCATAGATAAGTTGCATACGTCAGAAGCTGGGTAATGGACATGGAATAAACACTGCATACAGGACTTGGAGCACACATGTAACTCTTCAGTGAAGTCCTGTCCTCCTCACTCTCTTAGTACTCTGTACTAGACACGTCACTGACAGTGGAGTGGATATATCACACTCCTCCTTGCTACTGCTAGGCTCGCTCAAGTCACTACTCACTGACTGGTGACTGACCACTGTCTGTCAAAAGAACTTAAATAAGGGGCTTAGATACAAGGTAATCACAGAGGTAAAAAGTGTATTGATATAACTGTTAGTTATGCAAAACTGGGGAATGGGTAATAAAGGGATTATCTATCTTTTTAAACAAAAAGTTCTGAAGTAGACTGTCCCTTTAAGTCGAGACCTTGTCAGTTCCATTTACAGAGAAATTAACTGATAACCTCACTAGTTTTCAATATTTAATTGGAATTCATCAGTATTAAAGCAAAACTGAAATCATTAAATATGTATGAAATAGTTAAAGGGACAGTAAATACTTTGAGATGGTAATATAAAATGATAAATTGTATATATAATACAACTCTGCAATATACTTTCATTATTTATTTTGTCCTCTTTGCCTGTAATTCCATTCTGAAATTGTGAGCTTTTCAGTTCCTGTTAGAAATGGAAGTGCAGAACACTGTTAAATCCAGCACAACCATTGGCTGCACACTCTAGTGACCTAGGTATAACGGTCCCTAATTGGCCACAGCAGAGAAGGTAACACAAGTTACAACATGGCAGCTCCCAGTGTTTTATAGACACTAAAACTTTACACTTATTTTGTCACTTTTTAAACAACTAATGAAACTTTAAAGATACATCTACATGTTAGTCATGGACTAATCTTTTCTTTGAATGCATCATTCTATCTTGCATGCATTTAGTGTTTAATGTCCCTTTAAAGTATTTGAGAGTAAGAGTTATATAGTAACTTCCAGAGAGTTATATAGCAACTTCCAGAAATTTCACCTTTTCTGAAAATCTTAGCATTTACCCCCATTTCATTTTACATCTAAATAATGCACAACAACAACCCATTAAAAACCATTTTAACAGATACTGAAGGGGCAGAAACATCCCAAGCTGGTCATAGGATGTTAGGATTTTTAAATAGACATACATTGTAATATTGATAGACAGACAGAATGTAATCAGTTATTGAATTAATCAATTTCTTTCCCCCTTTTCTGAATTTGAGGCCAGTTACCCTCATGCAATAAGCTGCCCCCCATATAAAAGAGGAGCTAAAGGGAGGACATGACTATACAGGAGATTGCTGAGCCTGGTTGCCATGTGGATAATTGACAGCCGGAGAGAAATTACAAGCCTTGCATGTGTCTTGCTGGACTACTGCTTTTCTCTCTAGGACCTGACATTTACTTGCTACCTGGGCACAATACTTAGGTGTGAAGTATTTATTAGTTCCTAACTTGTATATTTGTCTTGTCATTTTATTATTATTAAATTAAGTGAAATCCAGACACTTAAAAATTTAGGAGTATCACCTGGACTTAAAAAATTGTAGCATAGTATTCTTTATTTGAAACTAGCTTACATTCAGCACCTGTGTGCAGGAAGTAAAATGAATGTATGTTACATGAATCAGAAGACACTAGGGGGGGTAGTTATCAAGCTGTCTACTTTTCTGGCTTCGCCGGCCCAATACGCCCGCCTAAGCTCTCCTACCTTCGCCGCCGCGGACCTTGAATACGTTCGCCTAAGTTATCAAATAAAGCTGTCAAAAAGCCGCGGGGCGATGAGCAGCGGACTGTGACAGTTATCACTCATCCGATCTCGCTGCCCTCCGGCTTTTTCCCAGCTTTATTGCTAGCCTGTCACTAAGCACTCACACTAAACTGCACTGTTCTACCCCCTATACCGGCGCCCCCGGAGCCCCCCGCAACTAAATAAAGTTACTAACCCCTAAACCGCCGCTCCTAGACCCTGCCGCAACTCTTATAAATGTATTAACCCCTAAACCGCCGCTCCCGGACACCGCTGCCACCTACAGTATACCTAGTAACCCCTATCCTGCCCTTCCTACACCGTCGCCCTTTATTATAAAATTATTAACCCCTATCCTGCTGATCCCGCACCTCTCCGCAACTAAATAAATAGTTTAACCCCTAAACCGCCGCTCCATGAACCCGCCGCAACCTATATTAAACCTATTAACCCCTATCCTGCCCCCCCTACACCGTCGCCACCTATAATAAATTTATTAACCCCTATCCTGCCCCCCACTACGCCGCCGCCACTGTAATAAAATTATTAACCCCTAAACCTAAGTCTAACCCTAACGCCCCCCTAACTTAAATATTAATTAAATAAATCTAAATAAATTAACTCTTATTAACTAAATGAATCCTATTTAAAACTAAATACTTACCTTTAAAATAAACCCTAATATAGCTACAATATAAATAATAATTATATTCTAGCTATCTTAGGATTTATATTTATTTGACAGGTAACTTTCAATTTATTTTAACCATGTACAATAACTATTAAATAGTTATTAACTATTTAATAGCTTACCTAGCTAAAATAAAGAGAAATGTACCTGTGAAATAAATCCTAACCTAAGTTACAATTACACCTAACACTACACTATACTTTAATAAATTATTCCTATTTAAAAATAAATACTTACCTGTAAAATAAACCCTAAGATAGCTACAATATAATTAATAATTATATTATAGCTATCTTAGGATTTATATTTATTTTACAGGTAACTTTGTATTTATTTTAGCTAGTTAGAATAGTTATTAAATAGTTATTAACTATTTAATAACTACCTAGCTAAAAGAAATACAAAATTACCTGTAAAATAAATCCTAACCTAAGTTACAATTAAACCTAATACTACACTATCATTAAATTAACTAAATAAACTACCTACAAATAACTACAATTAAATACAATTACATAAACTAACTAAAGTACAAAAAATAAAAAAAGCTAAGTTACAAAAAATAAAAAAAGCTAAGTTACAAAAAATAAAAAAATAAGTTACAAACATGTTAAAAATATTACAACAATTTTAAGCTACTTACACCTAATCTAAGCCCCCTAATAAAATAACAAACCCCCAAAATAAGAAAAATCCCTACCCTATTCTAAATTAAATAAATTTCAAAGCTCTTTTACCTTACCAGCCCTTAAAAGGGCCATTTGTGGGGGCATGCCCCAAAGTTCAGCTCTTTTGCCTGTAAAAGAAAAATACAACCCCCCCCAACATTAAAACCCACCACCCACATACCCCTAATCTAACCCAAACCCCCCTTACAAAAACCTAACACTAATGCCCTGAAGATCATCCTACCTTGAGTCGTCTTCACTCAGCCGAGCCACCGATGGAACTGAAGAGGACATCCGGAGCGGAAGAAGTTAATCCTCCAAGCGGCGCTGAAGAAATCTTCCATCCGATGAAGTCATCATCCAGGCGGCGCTGAAGAAGTCTTTGATCCGGCCGATGTCATCTTCCAAGAGGCGCTGAAGATGTCTTCTATCCGGGCAAAGTCATCTTCCAAGCCGGGTCTTGAATCTTCCTTCCGCCGACGCGGAACCACCATCTTCACCGACGGACTACGACGAATGACGGCTCCTTTAAGGGACGTCATCCAAGATGGCGTCCCCTCAATTCCGATTGGCTGATAGGATTCTATCAGCCAATCGGAATTAAGGTAGGAAAATCTGATTGGCTGATGGAATCAGCCAATCAGATTCAAGTTCAATCCGATTGGCTGATCCAATCAGCCAATCAGATTGAGCTCGCATTCTATTGGCTGATCGGAACAGCCAATAGAATGCGAGCTCAATCTGATTGGCTGATTCCATCCAAGCCAATCAGATTTTTCCTACCTTAATTCCGATTGGCTGATAGAATCCTATCAGCCAATCGGAATTGAGGGGACACCATCTTGGATGACGTCCCTTAAAGGAGCCGTCATTCGTCGTAGTCCGTCGGTGAAGAAGGTGGTTCCGCGTCGGCGGAAGGAAGATTCAAGACCCGGCTTGGAAGATGACTTCGCCCGGATAGAAGACCTCTTCAGCGCCGCCTGGATGATGACTTCATCGGATGGAAGATTTCTTCAGCGCCGCTTGGAGGATTAACTTCTTCCGCTCCGGATGTCCTCTTCAATTCCATCGGTGGCTCGGCTGAGTGAAGACGACTCAAGGTAGGATGATCTTCAGGGGATTAGTGTTAGGTTTTTGTAAGGGGGGTTAGGGTTAGATTAGGGGTATGTGGGTGGTGGGTTTTAATGTTGGGGGGGGGTTGTATTTTTCTTTTACAGGCAAAAGAGCTGAACTTTTTGGGGCATGCCCCCACAAATGGCCCTTTTAAGGGCTGGTAAGGTAAAAGAGCTTTGAAATTTATTTAATTTAGAATAGGGTAGGGATTTTTCTTATTTTGGGGGGGTTTGTTATTTTATTAGGGGGCTTAGATTAGGTGTAAGTAGCTTAAAATTGTTGTAATATTTTTAACATGTTTGTAAGTTATTTTTTTATTTTTTGTAACTTAGCTTTTTTTATTTTTTGTACTTTAGTTAGTTTATGTAATTGTATTTAATTGTAGTTATTTGTAGGTAGTTTATTTAATTAATTTAATGATAGTGTAGTGTTAGGTTTAATTGTAACTTAGGTTAGGATTTATTTTACAGGTAATTTTGTATTTCTTTTAGCTAGGTAGTTATTAAATAGTTAATAACTATTTAATAACTATTCTAACTAGCTAAAATAAATACAAAGTTACCTGTAAAATAAATATAAATCCTAAGATAGCTATAATATAATTATTAATTATATTGTAGCTATCTTAGGGTTTATTTTACAGGTAAGTATTTATTTTTAAATTGGAATAATTTATTAAAATATAGTGTAGTGTTAGGTGTAATTGTAACTTAGGTTAGGATTTATTTCACAGGTACATTTCTCTTTATTTTAGCTAGGTAAGCTATTAAATAGTTAATAACTATTTAATAGTTATTGTACATGGTTAAAATAAATTGAAAGTTACCTGTCAAATAAATATAAATCCTAAGATAGCTACAATATAATTCTTATTTATATTGTAGCTATATTAGGGTTTATTTTAAATTTAAGTATTTAGTTTTAAATAGGATTCATTTAGTTAATAAGAGTTAATTTATTTAGATTTATTTAATTAATATTTAAGTTAGGGGGGCGTTAGGGTTAGGGTTAGGGTTAGGTTTAGGGGTTAATAATTTTATTACAGTGGCGGCGGCGTAGTGGGGGGCAGGATAGGGGTTAATAAATTTATTATAGGTGGCGACGGTGTAGGGGGGGCAGATTAGGGGTTAATAAATTTATTATAGGTGGCGACGGTGTAGGGGGGGCAGGATAGGGGTTAATACATTTAATATAGGTTGCGGCGGGTTCAGGGAGCGGCGGTTTAGGGGTTAATACATTTATTATAGTTGCGGTGGGCTCCGGGAGCGGCGGTTTAGGGGTTAATACATTTATTATAGTTGCGGTGGGCTCCGGGAGCGGCGCTTTAGGGGTTAATATGTATAGAGTAGCTTGCGGTGGGCTCCGGGAGCGGCGGTTTAGGGGGTAATAACTTTATTTAGTTGCGGCAGTGTAGTGGGGGTCAGATTAGCGGTGTTTAGACTCGGGGTACATGTTAGGGTGTTAGGTGCAGACAGTTCCCATAGAAATCAATGGGATGTCTGGCAGCAGCGAACTTGTACTTTCGCTATGGTCAGACTCCCATTGATTCCTATGGGATCCAGGCTGGCGCTTTGAAAACCAGGTACGCTGGGCCGTAAAAGTGCCGAGCGTACCTGCTAGTTTTTTGATAACTAGCAAAAGTAGTGAGAATGTGCCGCACTTGTGTGCGGAACATCTGGAGTGACGTAAGAATCGATCTGTGTCGGACTGAGTCCGGCGGATCGAAGTTTACGTCACAAAATTCTACTTTTGCCGGTATCGAGCCTTTGATAACTAAGGCGAATCAGCCTCGCCACAAATACGCTGCGGAATTCCAGCGTATTTGAGGTTGACGGCTTGATAACTAGGCCCCTAGATTTTCTTAAAATTAATCAACCACATTTTTTAACTCTTTGGTAAATACCAGTGCTTTAGAAATCAATTATAATAACTAGATAACAAAATGTCCTTTTCTATCATACACTGCATCTGTGTATCAGGTTCCTTGGTTGTTTGAATCACAACTGCAGAGCTTAATAAAATTATATATGTTTTACAACTGGAGTACAGGCTATTATATCAGCATAGACTGTGTAAACTCAGAGTGATATTTATAAGGAAATGAAGAGACACTTTATATGGTTATATATTATAGTTATACCATAAAAGTAATATAGCTCTGTAAAAGGAAAATAATGTTAGCAATAACTTTTGGCAGTTACATAGATTGTGCCCATATAGGTAAGATAACTTTCAGATAATAAACCACTGCTGCGTGAGAGACATGAGATAGAATAATAAACCACTGCTGCGTGAGAGACATGAGATAGAATAATAAACCACTGCTGTGTGAGAGACATGAGATAGAATAATAAACCACTGCTGCATGAGAGACATGAGATAGAATAATAAACCACTGCTGCGTGAGAGACATGAGATAGAATAATAAACCACTGCTGCGTGAGAGACATGAGATAGACTGAGCTGAAGGTGCTGACAGGGGCGTGTCCTGCTGCGAAGCACAACTCACTGAATAATGTTATGCAGCGTGAAATACAAACAGAGTCCTTTGTGAGTAGTGAGAGCGGTGAGACCCGCTGAGCTAAGTACAACTGTGTGTGACGTCAGAGAAGGTCCGTTACGGCCCGGTATGGGAATGAATGAGAAAGTCCTTATGATGTTAAATTAAGGCAGACGTTTGTAAGTGTTAGAAGATTTGCAGAGAGAAAGTCTATTTGAGAATGTTCAGGTATAACATGACAACTCTATTAGCCTTTAAAGTAACGTTCCTTAGGAATGGAGAAATTTTACAAATACCACAGCTGGAAAGTAGAATCCTTTTCATTGAAACAAAGTATCAAGTCCTGCAGAGGTGATATGCTGAAACAGGTTGTATTAAATCTTGAGTTAGACTCCTTAAGTTTGCAATGTAGCAAGTTCTTAATCAATCCTTAGTGGAACCAAACTGCAGCTGGTATTTGTAATCCAGGAATTAAAGTATAGAGTGTTAATCTTATTCTGATATGGATTATCTTATAAGAAACAGGCACTGAGTTTTAGCAACAATACTCAACAACTAAGCACTTGTTTGGGGCGTGGTGAAGCCTTAAGTACAGGTGAGGGAGGTGAGTTGGAGCAAAAGGTAAAAGCAGGACTGGAATCCTCAAGCAAGCCGACCACGGGTTGAAATTTAGGTCTACTAGGATAGCGTCTATGGAAACGAGCAATAAACTTAGGAACATTAATGTGTAAATGAGGTTCCCAAGTGTCCCCTTCCAACGTACCAGATACTGTAACTCCCCATTACAAAGTCTTGAATCCAAGAGATCATAAACTTCATAGACATCAGTGCCTAATTGTACAGCAGAAGGAGGTAGAAGGGGTGTATCAGGCTTATCTCCTAAGTAGGGTTTCAATAATGAAACATGAAAAGTCGGGTGGATGGGTAAAGAATCAGGTAAGTCAAGCCGGACGGCATTTTCGTTGATGATATGTACAATCTTGAATGGACCAAGGAACAAACCAGCCAATTTTTTACTTGGTAAGTGCATTTTAATATTTTTGGTTGATAACCAAACATAGTCCCCGATCGAATATTTGGGTGAAGCTCTACGTCGAAGATCATAGAATTTTTTCTGTGAAGCCTGAGCATGTTTGATGTTGTTTCGTAAGTGTTGGACATTTTCAGCAAGGTTTTGTGTTAAAACTTCAACAGAGGTAGTTTGTAGAGTGAATCTTGGGTTAAAACCATAGTTAGCGAAGAAAGGAATGTAGTTTGTAGTGCTGTTGATGGTATTATTATAGGCAAATTCAGCCATGGAGAGAAAAGAAGTCCATTTATTTTGATGATATGAGCAATAGCATCGTAGATATTGCTCAAGCCACTGATTTAGTCTTTCAGTTTGGCCGTTTGTCTGAGGGTGGAAAGCTGTGCTTAAACGTTGATCAATTTGGAGTGCTTTAGTGAGAGCTTTCCAGAAACGAGAAGTGAACTGGGTTCCTCTGTCAGTAGTCAAGATGGATGGTAACCCATGGTAGCGCACAATGTGGTTTAGGAATAAGTAAGCTGTTTCTATGGAAGTAGGTAACTTATGAAAAGCAATAAAATGTGCCATTTTAGTGAAATGATCTGTTACTACTAAGATGGTAGTCTGTCCTGAACTAGGAGGTAGGTTGACTATAAAATCCATTACCAAATGAGACCAACGAGACTCTGGTACTTCCTGAGGAATTAAATACCCGTAGGGTGGTCTTCTCACTGTTGTATATATTCTTTTATACTGGTTTTCATTGATGGCCACCAATAACTTCTGGCAATAAGCTCATGAGTGCGCTTGATACCTGGATGTCCAATTAGAGGAGGTTCATGATGTTCTTTGATTATTTTCTGTCTGAAACGTTCTGGAATATATAGTCTAGAACCATGGAAGTAGAACCCATTCTGCAGAGATAGACTCTCTAATAGGGTTGGATCCTCTGATGATAAATCAGATTGGTATTCCTTATCTTGTTGAGATAAAATTGCAAGGAAACGAGTAGGAGGGATAATGCTGGTAGGCGAGTCTTCTTGTAAAGGTCGGGAATCTCGTCGAGAGAGTGCATCTGCCTTCCCATTTTTTTGAACCGGGCCTATACATAATTTGAAAATTTAACCGACTGAAGTAAAGACTCCATCTTACTTGACATCCAGATAAAGTTTTATTATTTTGTAAATATTCTAGATTCCGGTGATCTGTGTAAATCACTATAGGTAGGGAAGTACCTTCGAGAAGATGTCTCCAGAATTCAAAGGCTCTTTTAATGGCTAAAAGTTCCTTATCCCCAATGGAATAGTTAATCTCAGCTGAAGTCATAATTATCAAATAGAATCCAACTGGTTGTAGAGGTTCTTTGGGAGACTGTTTTTGGGAGAGGACAGCGCCAAGAGCATAATCTGAAGAATCCACCTCTAGGATATATTGAAGGCTCGGATCTGGATATTTCAGGATGGGAGCAGATGAAAAAGAAGTCTTCAAAAAATTGAAGGCTTCATCAGGTTCTTTTGTCCACTGGAAAGTACAGTTAGCACTAGTTAATTTAGTCAGGGCTTTCGCTATTTTAGAGAAATTGCGGATGAATTTTCTGTAGTAGTTACTGAACCCAAGGAATTTTTGCAGTTCCTTCCTTGTTGAAGGTGTGGGCCAGGATTTAACTGCTTCAACTTTGTTATCCTGCATCTGAATCCAATTAGGGCTGATGGAATAGCCAAGAAACTCTATTTTGTTAGTGTGAAAGATATAATTTTCCAATTTGGCGTAGAGCCGATGGACTTGCAGTCTTGCTAGAACCCAACTAACATGTTTGATGTGTTCTTCTTGATTTATGGAGTAGATTAGAATGTCATCTAGGTACACGACAACACAGGTGTCAAGGAGGTCATGGAAAATGTCATTGATAAAGAACTGGAAAGTTGCGGGTGCGTTGGTTAAGCCGAAGGGCATAACAAGATATTCGAACAACCCATACCTAGTTCTGAAAGCGGTAAGCCACTCATCCCCCTCTCGAATACGTACCAGATTGTACGCCCCTCTCAAATCTAATTTAGTAAATATCTGAGCATGCCTCAGCCTCTCTATAAGTTCAGGAATGAGAGGGAGGGGGTACCGTTTTTTTTATGGTGATTTTGTTCAATTGTCTGAAATCAATGATAGGACGAAGAGATTGGTCTTTGTTCAGCATGAAGAACATTCCTGCACCAGCAGGTGAAACTGAGGGACGGATGAACCCTTTCTTTAAGTTTTCATCTAGGTATGTTTTTAGATGATCTAATTCTGGTTGGCAGAGAGGGTATAAATGCCCAGTGGGTGGAGTGGTTCCAGGTTTTAATTTGATAGGGCAGTCGTAGATTCTGTGTGGGGGAAGGCTGTCTGCTTCCTTCTTACTGAAAACTTCAGAAAACTGCTTGTACATCTCTGGTATCTGGGTCTCTGAAGTGGAAGAGACACTATGGAAATTTTTTTTATGACAGGTCTGTTGACAAAAAACAGAATTTAATTGAACATCTAATGTTTTCCAGTTGATAACTGGTTTGTGTAGCTGTAACCAAGCTAGCCCGAGCACAATAGGGTATAATGGAGAAGTGATTACATCAAAGGTGAGATGTTCATGGTGTGTTTTTAATGTGGTGACAGAGAGTGGGATGGTATGATGTGTTATGGGCCCTGAAGATATCTCAGTCCCATCAACCACACGTAGAAAAATGGGAGACAACTTTTTGATCAATGGTATTTTATTTTTGGAGACCAGAGAACTGTCAATGTAATTTCCTTGTGCTCCTGTGTCCAAGATGGCTGGAATGGTCAGTTGTTTATTTGTCCACTGTAGAGAGAGAAGTAGAGAACAATGAAACGGGTTGTTATGCTTTAACTGGATGGAAAGGTTAGTATTGTACTTACTCTTCTTGTTCTGTGGCAAAGAAGGACAGTCCTTTAAAGTATGAGATGAGGATGCACAATACATGCAAAGGCCTCTAGTCTTCCTTCTGATGCGTTCTTCAGGTGTTAGAGGACCTCTGATATAACTTATGTCCATTGCTTCAGCACCAGTTGAACCTGTATGAGAACTGTTAGGAGTGGGATGGAAAGAAACCTTATCCTTCTTGTACGCTGGTTCAGGGTATTGACGTTCAAATCTTATTTCACATAATCTCCTATCAATTTGCCTGCTAAGTTTCATAAGGCCTTCCAGTGTTTCTGGTAACTCAGTTCGGGCTAGTTCATCTTTTACTGCGTCAGAGAGTCCAAGCCTGAACTGATTTTTAAGGGCAATGGCATTCCATTGGGAGTCAATAGAATATTGCTTGAATTATGTTATGTAGCTCTCAACAGGTTTGGTACCTTGTTTTAGGTTCCTCACCTTTTTCTCAGCAGTATACTGTAGGTTAGCATCATAATATAATTCATCCATGATGTCCAGGAAAGATGAAAATGAGGAGAGAATGGGGTTATTAGTCTCAAAGAGTGTGTCTGCCCAAATGCGGGGTTCTCCTCTTAAATAGCTTATCATTGAAAGGACTTTAACCCTATCATTTGGGTATGTTCTAGGTTTGAGAGTGAATTTAAGCAGACAAGCACTTTTAAATTGACGGTACAGATTCCTATCTCCATGGAAAGAATCTGGGGGTGCAATGAATGGTTCTGACTGGTTGTCAGGGAGGCTCTGTTTAGTGGAGACAGTATCTTTTATGACTTTTCTTAAAGTCTCATTTTCTAGTTGTAGCTCTCTAAAGGCTTGGCTGAGCTGATCAACTCTTTGTGTTAAATTATAAACAATTTGAGGAAGCTCTGCTGGATCCATAATATATGGCTTAGTTGTTATATCAGGTTCCTTGGTTGTTTGAATCACAACTGCAGAGCTTAATAAAATTATATATGTTTTACAACTGGAGTACAGGCTATTGTATCAGCATAGACTGTGTAAACTCAGAGTGATATTTATAAGGAAATGAAGAGACACTTTATATGGATATATATTATAGTTATACCATAAAAGTAATATAGCTCTGTAAAAGGAAAATAATGTTAGCAATAACTTTTGGCAGTTACATAGATTGTGCCCATATAGGTAAGATAACTTTCAGATAATAAACCACTGCTGCGTGAGAGACATGAGATAGAATAATAAACCACTGCTGCGTGAGAGACATGAGATAGAATAATAAACCACTGCTGCGTGAGAGACATGAGATAGAATAATAAACCACTGCTGCGTGAGAGACATGAGATAGAATAATAAACCACTGCTGTGTGAGAGACATGAGATAGAATAATAAACCACTGCTGCGTGAGAGACATGAGATAGAATAATAAACCACTGCTGTGTGAGAGACATGAGATAGAATAATAAACCACTGCTGCGTGAGAGACATGAGATAGAATAATAAACCACTGCTGCGTGAGAGACATTAGATAGACTGAGCTGCAGGTGCTGACAGGGGCGTGACCTGCTGCGAGGCACAACTCACTGAATAATGTTATGCAGCGTGAAATACAAACAGAGTCCTTTGTGAGTAGTGAGAGCGGTGAGACCCGCTGAGCTAAGTACAACTGTGTGTGACGTCAGAGAAGGTCCGTTACGGCCCGGTATGGGAATGAATGAGAAAGTCCTTATGATGTTAAATTAAGGCAGACGTTTGTAAGTGTTAGAAGATTTGCAGAGAGAAAGTCTATTTGAGAATGTTCAGGTATAACATGACAACTCTATTAGCCTTTAAAGTAACGCTCCTTAGGAATGGAGAAATTTTACAAATACCGTAGCTGGAAAGTAGAATCCTTTTCATAGAAACAAAGTATCAAGTCCTGCAGAGGTGATATGCTGAAACAGGTTGTATTAAATCTTGAGTTAGACTCCTTAAGTTTGCAATGTAGCAAGTTCTTAATCAATCCTTAGTGGAACCAAACTGCAGCTGGTATTTGTAATCCAGGAATTAAAGTATAGAGTGTAAATCTTATTCTGATATGGATTAGTTTATAAGAAACAGGCACTGAGGTTTAGCAACAATACTCAACAACTAAGCACTTGTTTGGGGAGTGGTGAAGCCTTAAGTACAGGTGAGGGAGGTGAGTTGGAGCAAAAGGTAAAAGCAGGACTGGAATCCTTACACTGTGCTAATATATCTATGTGTGCCTGCACAGATTAAAATCCACAGACCTGTCCAGCTCAGGAGCAGACTTGTTGAACACTTTTTTGAACATGAAACACAGTTACAGGCATGCAGTAGTGTACTGATAAAATGTTACAGCACAATGCAGCATTTTACTTTTCCACTTTCCTTTTTAAAACACAAATTATTTTCCACAGTGCTCCTTTTAATAAAATAAATTGGGACTCAATTTGTCTGCAACATACTGATATATTGAATAGTCAAGCAAATTATTGTTTGTGCTTATCAGTCTGATAATAAACTTTTAATAACTATTTCTAGGTTTATTCTCACAACCATTAATACAGTTTCATAATATACTATAAAGATTCATTGCCTCAAGTTTTTAAATCATGTTTGATTATAATTATTTGAGATATTAGTTATTAATCTGTACGATTTTTAATATTTTAAGGACACAAAGAATAAATAAATAAATATAATTAAAAACCAGGACAATAATAAGGGGGGGGGGGGTGACAGGAATAAATGAAACAGGGGCAAGGAGTGAAAACCTTTGTAAGACTGCAGGCAAGAGAGCAAGTGAAGGAGGGGATTGTATTGCCATCCTAATGAGATTATGGGATCCTGTGGGGGCCTTATTTGTCACCAGATGCCGATTCACACACGCTTTAATGTCTGATCATAGGAATAACCTATTCGCTGCTTTAAAAAAATGCACTACACAGCAATGCGTACCGGGTCCACCACCCACGTGGCTCCGTGTCCGCTCCTCCACTCCTCGGCTGGCTCCTCCTGAGTCGTTCTCTCCTGTCCACGCTGACCACACTGCAGCACAGACAGCATACCACAGTCCTCCTCCAGGACCTCCTCCACAGCCACAACCGCATCTGCTGACTCACTGAGCACTGCCGTGAGCGCTTTGAATTTTGTCAGCTGCGGGCAGGGCAGTACACTAGGCTGAGTACAGGCACGCACGCAGTTGGTGCGGGGGTGGGTGGGGGTGGGCGTGTCCAAAAAAATAAGAAAAAAAATAATTATTTTATTTATTAAATATTATTTTAAAAAAATTTTTTCCCTGATTGGACAGGGGAGGCGCTGCATCATATTACTGCACGTCACTGTGCCTCACTGAGGGAAAGAGATAACTAGATATTCCCATAGATATGATTTGTGTAGGTACCTCACTGAGGGAAAGAGATATCTAGATATTCCCATAGATATGATTTGTGTAGGTACCTCACTGAGGGAAAGAGATATCTAGATATTCCCATAGATATGATTTGTGTAGGTACCTCACTGAGGGAAAGAGATATCTAGATATTCCCATATATATGATTTGTGTAGGTACCTCACTGAGGGAAAGAGATATCTAGATATTCCCATAGATATCATTTGTGTAGGTACCTCACTGAGGGAAAGAGATAACTAAATATTTCCATAGATATGATTTGTGTAGGTACCTCACTGAGGGAAAGAGATATCTAGATATTCCCATAGATATGATTTGTGTAGGTACCTCACTGAGGGAAAGAGATATCTAGATATTCCCATAGATATGATTTGTGTAGGTACCTCACTGAGGGAAATAGATAACTAGATATTCCAATAGATGTGTTTTGTATAGGTACCTCACTGAGGGAAAGAGATAACTAGATATTCCCATAGATATGATTTGTATAGGTACCTCACTGAGGGAAAGAGATATCTAGATATTCCTGTTATGCCATAGATATGATTTGTATAGGTACCTCACTGAGGGAAAGAGATATCTAGATATTCCCATAGATATGATTTGTATAGGTACCTCACTGAGGGAAAGAGATATCTAGATATTCCTGTTATGCCATAGATATGATTTGTATAGGTACCTCACTGAGGGAAAAAAATAACTAAATATTCCCATAGATATGATTTATGTAGGTACCTCACTGAGGGAAAGAGATAACTAGATATTCCCATAGATATGATTTGTGTAGGTACCTCACTGAGGGAAAGAGATATCTAGATATTCCCATAGATATGATTTGTATAGGTACCTCACTGAGGGAAAGAGATAAATAGATATTCCCATAGATATGATTTGTGTAGGTACCTCACTGAGGGAAAGAGATATCTAGATATTCCCATAGATATGATTTGTGCAGGTACCTCACTGAGGGAAAGAGATATCTAGATATTCCCATAGATATGATTTGTGTAGGTACCTCACTGAGGGAAAGAGATAACTAGATATTTCCATAGATATGATTTGTGTTAGGTACCTCACTGAGGGAAAGAGGTATCTAGATATTCCCATAGATATGATTTGTGTAGGTACCTCACTGAGGGAAAGAGATATCTAGATATTCCCATAGATATGATTTGTGTAGGTTCCTCACTGAGGGAAAGAGATAACTAGATATTCCTGTTATGCCATAGATATGATTTGTGTAGGTACCTCACTGAGGGAAATAGATAACTAGATATTCCAATAGATGTGATTTGTATAGGTACCTCACTGAGGGAAAGAGATAACTAGATATTCCCATAGATATTATTTGTGTAGGTACCTCACTGAGGGAAAGAGATATCTAGATATTACTGTTATGTTATAGATATGATTTGTTTAGGTACCTCACTGAGGGAAATAAATAACTAGATATTCCCATATATATGATTTGTTTAGGTACCTCACTGAGGGAAAGAGATATCTAGATATTACTGTTATGTTATAGATATGATTTGTTTAGATACCTCACTGAGGTAAAGAGATAACTAGAAATTCTCATAGATATAATTTGTGTAGGTACCTCACTGAGGGAAATAAATAACTAGATATTCCCATAGATATGATTTGTGTAGGTACCTCACTGAGGGAAATAAATAACTAGATATTCCCATATATATAATTTGTGTAGGTACCTCACTGAGGGAAAGAGATAACTAAATATTCCCATAGATATGATTTATGTAGGTACCTCACTGAGGGAAATAGATAACTAGATATTCCCATAGATATGATTTGTTTAGGTACCTCACTGAGGGAAAGAGATAACTAAATATTCTCATAGATATAATTTGTGTAGGTACCTCACTGAGGGAAAGAGATATCTAGATATTCCCATAGGTATGATTTGAATAGGTACCTCACTGAAGGAAAGAGATATCTAGATATTCCCATAGATATGATTTGTGTGTAGGTACCTCACTGAGGGAAAGAGATATCTAGATATTCATGTTATGCCATAGATATGATTTAACTGGTTGAATAGCTTAGAAAAACAATTAAAGGATTCTCAGAGTTGTGTATTATGTTTTTAAATAGATATTCTCTTGGTTTGAATGGTATTGTAAATGGGTTCATTCCTCCTATAGAACTCTGGTACCATTGTAAAACAATTTGAGAAGAGATTAAGTTGTGTTTTACATTGTTAAGCCCACTGATTATCGTTTTGTTCTCTTTTTTTCTTAGCTGCTCCTCATCCATGGAGGCTGAAATCATTTTTTGGCTAAAAACAAATTAAAGACTGAGGAATAATGATGATAAACAGAACTCTGGAATGAATAAGAGGGACCGAAGTGATTACCCCCCCAGTAGAGGGATAAGCTGCCATAGACCGGAGGAAAAAACAAACAGTCTTCTGGTGGTTGTGTCGGCTAAATACATTCATACGATAAAAGATTATAGTAAAACACTGTTATGTGTAAGAAAATAACTGTATTCCTACAAATGTATAGCTGCTTTGCTAGGTGTGTGTCTAATAAACTGATATAGCTTTATATTTAATCTTGTTACATTATTTACAGATCCATTGTGTATAACACACAGAACAAGTTATCTATTCAGTCACACATTAGATATTTAACAAAAAGTCCTCATATGCATAAAGCACACAGCGATCTACTATTATATTTAGCAATGCATCTACACAACACACAGTTTGTGAGAAAGGACTTAGGGCTCGATGATAGAAAGCTCTCTGGGCTGGCGAGATTATTAAAGAATGCTTGCCAGTCCTTTTATTTCCCTGGTGGAATGATCTAAAGCCACTTTTTACCCTGAAAACAGGGGGTCTTGCTAAGGGGCGTATATTGCATTTTAGTGCACTGGATGTGCAAAAATCACACAGAAATGTGTACATATAAATACAAATTGCAAAGTGTGATTGTTGTTTTTTGTAAAATGGGCTGAACATGAGCGTTCCATGGGCATTCCATAGGCGTATATGAAAATGTCTCTCTAATCCCAGCGTAATTCTATAAAGATTCTCGCACTTCAGATCTCACAGTTTTTTCTCTCCAACTAAAAAGTGGCGAGCTTTTCTCAAAACACTCAAAATACTTATAATCCTAATAGAAAAACACATATATAGGAACATATAGGCGAATGCAAGATGCTCTATGCAGAAAGCAGCATAACGTGACTTATATTGGCTGCAGGATTTTAATTTTATAGCGCTCCCTCTGTTCCCTTCTAACTTCGCTCTATGGAGAGAAATGTCCAGCGAGCTCCATTCATTTAAATAGGAGCCATCTCGCCACTCGCTGGGCCTGCCCCTTTTTTACGATCATTTCACTGGGGACAGCCCTGCGAGAGTCGGCGAGAAAAAGCTTTGAGCAGGCAATATTTATATATATCGATTCCTTAGACCGTCCCATGAGGGGCATAATAAGTAAAACAATGAGCCTGTGCAGAAGGACTTTATCACTCAAGTAGATCTGTTTACAGCCAGAAAGCCCATGCAGATGTTATTATCCAAAACTGTAACCCCTAATACAGACTTACTTCTGCTGGAAGGCTGATAACCCCTATATTCCTCTAACTTCCAAATTCTGATTTTATTTTCTGTGAATCCCCCTTCTCGCCTCTCCCCTTCTACACAAACACACAAAACTGTAACCCCTAATGCAGACTTACTTCTGCTGGAAGGCTGATAACCCCTATATTCCTCTAACTTCCAAATTCTGATTTTATTTTCTGTGAATCCCCCTTCTCTCCTCCCCCCCCCCTTACACAAACACACAAAACTTTATCCCCTAATACAGACTTACTTCTGCTGGAAGGCTGATAACCCCTAATACAGACTTACTTCTACTATAAGGCTGATAACCCCTAATACAGACTTACTTCTGCTGGAAGGCTGATAACCCCTAATACAGACTTACTTCTGCTGGAAGGCTGATAACCCCTAATACAGACTTACTTCTGCTGGAAGGCTGATAACCCCTATATTCCTCCAACTTCCAAATTCTGATTTTATTTTCTGTGAATCCCCCTTCTCTTCCACCCCCCCTACACAAACACACAAAACTGTAACCCCTAATACAGACTTACTTCTGCTGGAAGGCTGATAACCCCTATATTCCTCCAACTTCCAAATTCTGATTTTATTTTCTGTGAATCCCCCTTCTCTTCTCTCCCCCCCTACACAAACACACAAAACTGTAACCCCTAATACAGAATCACTTCTGCTGGAAGGCTGATAACCCCTAATACAGAATTACTTCTGCTGGAAGGCTGATAACCCCTATATTCCTCCAACTTCCAAATTCTGATTTTATTTTCTGTGAATCCCCCTTCTCTTCTCCCCCCTCCCTACACAAACACACAAAACTGTAACCCCTAATACAGACTTACTTCTGCTGGAAGGCTGATAACCCCTAATACAGACTTACTTCTGCTGGAAGGCTGATAACCCCTAATACAGACTTACTTCTCCTGGAAGGCTGATAACCCCTAATACAGACTTACTTCTGCTGGAAGGCTGATAACCCCTATATTCCTCTAACTTCCAAATTCTGATTTTATTTTCTGTGAATCCCCCTTCTCTCCTCTCCCCCCCTACACAAACACACAAAACTGTAACCCCTAATGCAGACTTACTTTTGCTGGAAGGCTGATAACCCCTATATTCCTCTAACTTCCAAATTCTGATTTTATTTTCTGTGAATCCCCTTTCTCTCCTCCCCCCCTACACAAACACACATAACTGTATCCCCTAATACAGACTTACTTCTGCTGGAAGGCTGATAACCCCTAATACAGACTTACTTCTGCTGGAAGGCTGATAACCCCTAATACAGACTTACTTCTGCTGGAAGGCTGATAACCCCTAATACAGACTTACTTCTGCTGGAAGGCTGATAATCCCTAATACAGACTTACTTCTGCTGGAAGGCTGATAACCCCTAATACAGACTTATAAAAAGGCTGATAACCCCTAATACAGACTTACTTCTGCTGGAAGGCTGATAACCCCTAATACAGACTTACTTCTGCTGGAAGGCTGATAACCCCTAATACAGACTTACTTCTGCTGGAAGGCTGATAACCCCTATATTCCTCTAACTTCCAAATTCTGATTTTATACAGACTTAAGCCTTCCAGCAGACTTACTTCTGTTTATGTTTTATAATCGTCAATTTAAGAATCAGAAAAGAAGAAAAACAAAATAATAATCTAGCTGCTTTCACGGTACAGGGTAACAGGTACAAACATACAAGGATACTATGTGTGTGATAGTCCGTTGTTACAGAACGCATGAAGCTACACACCATAGTCTTTCTGTACCGGACAAGTACCCCTCCTTGTCTCCAATTTGAACAATGCTTGAATAACTCAGATTGTTTCACTACCTACTGTTAGATTTTTCATGGAGAGATTTCATTGGAGTTAATTAAGCATTATTCAAATTGGTCACAAGGAGACTACAGATACGGTGTGTAGCTTCATGCGGTCTGTAACAACGGACTATAACACGCATAGTATCTGTGTATGTTTGTTCCTGTTACCCTTAGTGATCTACAAGAGGTTTCATGCGCTCTGTAACAACGGACTATCACACACATAGTATCTGTGTATGTTTGTACCTGTTACCCTTAGTGATCTACAAGAGGTTTCATGCGGTCTGTAACAACGGACTATCACACGCATAGTATCTGTGTATGTTTGTACATGTTACCTTTAGTGATCTACAAGAGGTTTCATGCGGTCTGTAACAACGGACTATCACACACATAGTATCTGTGTATGTTTTTACCTATTACCCTTAGTGATCTACAAGAGGTTTCATGCGGTCTGTAACAACGGACTATCACACACATAGTATCTGTGTATGTTTGTACCTGTTACCCTTAGTGATCTACAAGAGGTTTCATGCGTTCTGTAATAACGGACTATCACACACACATAGTATCTGTGTATGTTTGTACCGGTTACCCTTAGTGATCTACAAGAGGTTTCATGCGGTCTGTAACAACGGACTATCACACACATAGTATCTGTGTATGTTTGTACCGGTTACCCTTAGTGATCTACAAGAGGTTTCATGCGGTCTGTAACAACGGACTATCAGACACATAGTATCTGTGTATGTTTGTACCTGTTACCCTTAGTGATCTACAAGAGGTTTCATGCGCTCTGTAACAACGGACTATCACACACATAGTATCTGTGTATGTCTGTACCTGTTACCCTTAGTGATCTACAAGAGGTTTCATGCGGTCTGTAATAACGGACTATCACACACACATAGTATCTGTGTATGTCTGTACCTGTTACCCTTAGTGATCTACAAGAGGTTTCATGCGCTCTGTAACAACGGACTATCACACACACATAGTATCTGTGTATGTCTGTACCTGTTATCCTTAGTGATCTACAAGAGGTTTCATGCAGTCTGTAACAACGGACTATCACACACATAGTATCTGTGTATGTTTGTACCTGTTACCCTTAGTGATCTACAAGAGGTTTCATGTGGTCTGTAACAACGGACTATCACACACATAGTATCTGTGTATGTTTGTACCGGTTACCCTTAGTGATCTACAAGAGGTTTCATGTGGTCTGTAACAACGGACTATCACACACATAGTATCTGTGTATGTTTGTACCTGTTACCCTTAGTGATCTACAAGAGGTTTCATGCGCTCTGTAACAACGGACTATCACACACATAGTATCTGTGTATGTTTGTACATGTTACCTTTAGTGATCTACAAGAGGTTTCATGCGGTCTGTAACAACGGACTATCACACACATAGTATCTGTGTATGTTTGTACCTGTTACCTTTAGTGATCTACAAGAGGTTTCATGCGGTCTGTAACAACGGACTATCACACACATAGTATCTGTGTATGTTTGTACCGGTTACCCTTAGTGATCTACAAGAGGTTTTATGCGCTCTGTAACAACGAACTATCACACACATAGTATCTGTGTATGTTTGTACCTGTTACCCTTAGTGATCTACAAGAGGTTTCATGCGGTCTGTAACAACGGACTATCACACACATAGTATCTGTGTATGTCTGTACCTGTTACCCTTAGTGATCTACAAGAGGTTTCATGCGCTCTGTAACAACGGACTATCACACACATAGTATCTGTGTATGTTTGTACCTGTTACCCTTAGTGATCTACAAGAGGTTTCATGCGGTCTGTAACAACGGACTATCACACACATAGTATCTGTGTATGTTTGTACCTGTTACCCTTAGTGATCTACAAGAGGTTTCATGCGGTCTGTAACAACGGACTATCACACACATAGTATCTGTGTATGTTTGTACCTGTTACCCTTAGTGATCTACAAGAGGTTTCATGCGGTCTGTAACAACGGACTATCACACACATAGTATCTGTGTATGTTTGTACCTGTTACCCTTAGTGATCTACAAGAGGTTTCATGCGCTCTGTAACAACGGACAATCACACACATAGTATCTGTGTATGTTTGTACCTGTTACCCTTAGTGATCTACAAGAGGTTTCATGCAGTCTGTAACAACGGACTATCACACACATAGTATCTGTGTATGTTTGTACATGTTACCTTTAGTGATCTACAAGAGGTTTCATGCGCTCTGTAACAACGGACTATCACACACATAGTATCTGTGTATGTTTGTACCTGTTACCCTTAGTGATCTACAAGAGGTTTCATGCGGTCTGTAACAATGGACTATCACACACATAGTATCTGTGTATGTTTGTACCTGTTACCCTTAGTGATCTACAAGAGGTTTCATGCGCTCTGTAACAACGGACTATCACACACACAGTATCTGTGTATGTTTGTACCTGTTACCCTTAGTGATCTACAAGAGGTTTCATGCGCTCTGTAACAACGGACTATCACACACATAGTATCTGTGTATGTTTGTACCTGTTACCCTTAGTGATCTACAAGAGGTTTCATGCGGTCTGTAACAACAGACTATCACACACATAGTATCTGTGTATGTTTGTACCTGTTACCCTTAGTGATCTACAAGAGGTTTCATGCGGTCTGTAATAACGGACTATCACACACATAGTATCTGTGTATGTTTGTACCGGTTACCCTTAGTGATCTACAAGAGGTTTCATGCGGTCTGTAATAACGGACTATCACACACATAGTATCTGTGTATGTTTGTACCTGTTACCCTTAGTGATCTACAAGAGGTTTCATGCGGTCTGTAACAACGGACTATCACACACATAGTATCTGTGTATGTTTGTACCGGTTACCCTTAGTGATCTACAAGAGGTTTCATGCGGTCTGTAACAACGGACTATCACACACATAGTATCTGTGTATGTTTGTACCGGTTACCCTTAGTGATCTACAAGAGGTTTCATGCGCTCTGTAACAACGGACTATCACACACATAGTATCTGTGTATGTTTGTACCGGTTACCCTTAGTGATCTACAAGAGGTTTCATGCGCTCTGTAACAACGGACAATCACACACATAGTATCTGTGTATGTTTGTACCTGTTACCCTTAGTGATCTACAAGAGGTTTCATGCGCTCTGTAACAACGGACTATCACACACATAGTATCTGTGTATGTCTGTACCTGTTACCCTTAGTGATCTACAAGAGGTTTCATGCGGTCTGTAACAACGGACTATCACACACATAGTATCTGTGTATGTCTGTACCTGTTACCCTTAGTGATCTACAAGAGGTTTCATGCGGTCTGTAACAACAGACTATCACACACATAGTATCTGTGTATGTTTGTACCTGTTACCCTTAGTGATCTACAAGAGGTTTCATGCGGTCTGTAACAACGGACTATCACACACATAGTATCTGTGTATGTTTGTACCTGTTACCCTTAGTGATCTACAAGAGGTTTCATGCGCTCTGTAACAACGGACTATCACACACATAGTATCTGTGTATGTTTGTACCTGTTACCCTTAGTGATCTACAAGAGGTTTCATGCGCTCTGTAACAACGGACTATCACACACATAGTATCTGTGTATGTTTGTACCTGTTACCTTTAGTGATCTCTAAGAACTTTGGCTTTTGTTGCTAATAAATTGTACATTTGCTTTAAGCATTTGTCTGTATCCAGTCTGCCTGGGGTCTGCACAATAGAGCTGATTACCTTGTGCTGTTGAAGCTCTAACTAATGTGAGTATTCTGGGTCTGCCTTCCATCTGGGGAGTGAAGATTACACAGTATTCTGCTATGATGTGTTTCTTTCAATTCCTTATGAGGAACATTGTTTGAACAATTATATTTGTGGGACTGTTTCCATTAAATAATAATCTTTTCACTTTGAATATATTCCTGCATATTGGTCTGTAATATTATCACTATTTGTGTGTGGGCTTTTGTTGCACATTTTATTTTTATTATTCAATTAATTTTACATTCATTTTAACTAATTATAACCATTCTAGAATAGAACTTAGTTAAAGTGATAATTCATGCACGATAGTCAAACATTAAATTCTACTTTATTTTCACCAAGGAGCACAATGTTGTTAAACAGTTCATATGTCCCTATGGTGTCTCAGGGTCTGATTACCAAAAACTCGTTGGCATGGAGAGAAGTCATGTAAATAATTTGTTTTTCCCTTGAGCATAATAATGTAATGTTTGTACCTTTCATTTACATCCAGAAACCGTGCTAAACAGCTCTCAAGCTAAAGTTTTTCTTTCTAAAATTCTTTGAAGCACCTAGCAGTACTGAAAAGATGTCATAGATAGTGATGTCATGAACTGTTCGCCGGAGAACAGTTCCCGGCCAACATAGCTTGTTTTCGTTCGCCGCTGCGGGCGAACATATGCGATGTTCGATCCGCCCCCTATTCATCATCATTGAGGAAACTTTGACCCTGTATCTCACAGCCTTCTGACACATTTGAGCCAATCAGCAGCAGACACTCCCTCACAGACCCTCCCAGCTTCTTGGCAGCAGCCATTTTAGACTCATTACGATCTTGCTTTCTTAGTGAGAGGAGCTTTAGTGTTGCTGCTGCTGACATTATAGGGAAATAGATAGCTAGGCTAGTGTATTTAGTGTCCACTACAGTCCTGAAGGACTCATCTCATCTCTGCTGTAAGGACAGCACCCCAAAAAGCCCTTTTTAGGGCTAGAACATCAGTCTTTTTTTTTTTTTTTTTTTAATTTTATTTGCATTTGCCTGGCTGTCAAGCCTGTGTGTGAGGCTCACAGCATATACTGTGATTAGTGCCACCACTGATATCTGCTTAACATTAGTGTAAATTTAAACAACAAAACTTTTAAATCATTTTGCTAGTGTAATCTAATTTCATTTTCCATCAGGCCTGTGTGTTTCTGGCCCACATCATATAGTGTGATTAATAGCTCTTTTTTCCATCACTTATATCTGGTGTAACATTAGTGTAAATTTTTTACAATGTTTTTTTTACATCAGTCCTCTTCGTGTTATTTAATTTGAGTTGCCAGGCCAGCCTGGCTGCCATTAGTGCCAGCCTGTGTCAGGCTGCCAGCATATACTGTGCCTACTTCCATCCTCAGTGCCAGTCCACCACTCCTATCTGGTGTAACATTAGTTTAAATTTTGTAAAAAAAAACTTTTACATCAGTCTGCTAGTGTTATTTAATTTTAGTTGCCAGGCCAGCCTGCCACTAGTGCCAGCCTGTGTGTCAGGCTGCCAGCACATACTGTGCCTACTTCTATCCTGAGTGCCATCACTCCTATCTGTTGTAACATTAGTGTAACTTTTTAAAAAAAAAACTTTTACATCAGTCTGCTAGTATTATTTAATTGCAGTTACCTGTCTGCCAGCATGTGTGCCAGGCCCACTTTCCAACTAGTGCCACGAATCATATTTGTTATAACAGTAGTGTAAATATTTTAAATAAAAACTTTTTGGACTGTGAATCATCAGTTTGCTAAGGCAATTGAATTGCAGTTGCCTGCCTGCCAGCGTGTGTGCCAGGCCCACTTGCCAACTAGTGCCACCAATCATATTTGTTATAACAGTAGAGTAAATATTTTAAAAAAATATTTTTTTGACTGTGAAACATCAGTCTGCTAGTGTAATCTAATCGAAGTTGCCTTCAATGTATCTATCTATCAAATCTATCTATTTCGTGGTTGTGCAAATGGACTGTTTGCGGTTGTTTGCGGTGCGTTACACGGGGAGTTTGGTCTGTCACTGTGAAGTGGGCGTAACCCTTACACTACCTGATTGATACAACATCATACCTGATGTTTTAAAGCACGTTATTCCAAACAATTTAGGAATGTTAGGTGATTTAGGCCCTTTATGGGTTAAAACCAGACTCTGCATCAACTATGTAATTTTCCGTGGGAGTTTTGCCATGGATCCCCCTCCGGCATGCCACAGTCCAGGTGTTAGTCCCCTTGAAACAACTTTTCCATCACTATTGTGGCCAGAAAGAGTCCTTGTGGGTTTTAAAGTTCGCCTGCCTATTGAAGTCAATGGCGGTTCGCCCGGTTCGCAAACATTTGCGGAAGTTCGAGTCCGCCGTTCGCGAACCTAAATTTTTAGGTTTGCGACATCACTAGTCATAGATAATCTCACCAGACAAGACAGCTTTAGTGAATTAGGCCCTTACTGAAAGGTTATACGTGAATATAAATTTCAGGCACCTACCTCCAATGATATATAAGTTAAAATGGTCTCCTATCTTATGAAATAATGTATTGAAAAGGGCATGAGAGAAGAATGGTAAATATATAAATCTCTTTATTCTACAAATATGCAGTATAAAATAAAAATCTGTTTGACTAAATAAATGCAACAGAAATGTTAAAATAAGAATCCAGTGTTAAAGCTTCACTTGAAAGTGATGCAGCACACCCCATTGTAAAGGGACTTTAAGCAGCCAATCAAGATGTTTGTCCTGGGACTTGCAAGGCAGTGCACATCATGTGCTAGAACAGTCACTTTATTTCCCTCCTTAGTTTACTATGAAATCCCACAAGATCAGTGTAACACAAAGGGCAATATTTATTAATCTGCAAACAGACAGGACTCTCATGTTGTGATCTTTTCTGCATTTGATTGCAAATTGTGGGGCGCATTTGTTCTCTATATTTAACATTTTTTTATTCATGCACTTTATAAACACGTTGTTATTATTATCATTTATTGGGACTGTAGAGCGCCCTTGAGTTCAGTATCGCTGGTTACAAATATGGGGTATACAATGACAAGGATTTGTAAATAGATACAAAAACATAACAGGTTAAACAAATCTAATACAGAAGGAAGAGCTTATAGTCTAAAGATACATTATTAAAGGGATATGAAACCCACATTTTGTTTTCATGATTTAAATAGAGCATGCGATTTTAAGCAACTTTCTAATTTACTTCTATTATTAACAAAAATCTTTGTTCTTTTTATATCTTTAATTGAAAAGCAGGAATGTAAGCTTGAGAGCCGGCCCATTTTTGTTTCAGAACCCTGGGTAGCGCTTGCTGATTGGTGGCTACATTTAGCTTACATTCCAGCTTTTCAAATAAAGATACCAAGAAAACAAAATATAAAACTGATAATCGGTGTAAATAAGAAAGTTACTTAAAATTGCTGCTCTGTCTGAATCATTAAAGAAACAAATTGGGTTTCAAGTCCCTTTAAGAGTAATCACCAAACAAAAACAATTTCGCCCCTATCTGCTCGCTCAGTCCTTCCTGGTGCAATTAACCATAACTGTGATCTTCCTCCTCTGCAGTTACCCCAATACCTGAGCAAATCCGGCACAGTAAGATGAATTCTGTGTCCTCCCACCATGGTGGTTGCGTTATAAAATAAATGATTAGGTAGAGTAAAGTAAAAGAGTTTGGGATAACGTGAGTTATGTGGCTTGGGATATCACTGGCTAAATAAAAATCCACCCACATCACCAGTGAACTCGGATCTGGTATTGTATAACAAACTGCACACACATGTACAATATACCCACAATGCTCAGCTCCTATAGGTTTATTATTTATGTATTGTAACAAGAGGGGTTGAGTTGCTGACATCTGTAAATTGTATTTAGTAAAATATGTATACTCTCCAGCACCTTTGTATCAAACGGGTGACCACGCTATCCAGGACTCCACACCAAAAAGTCCCAAATAAAATGTAGAAAAAAGAGGCAGATGGCAGCACTCCAGAATAAAAGATGTATATGTATTTACATCTACAACAACGTTTCGGGTGTTATCCCTTAATCATGTTGTATACATCACATACTAGAATTGCACCTTATAAACCTTAAATCCCTCCCCTCAATCACAATTAACACACCTGTGTCAAAAGAATCTCAGGTGAATGCAGAATATACTACCACCTAGTGGTCATATACAATGACCTACAATCTTAACAGCCCTCTAGTGGATAAAAACATATGTTACATATATTTTATCAAAAATGTACATATAAATGGAATAATCAAAGACTCATAGAATATCCAAAATATTGAAACTTTTGTATAACATTAAATAGTGTAATCACTAAGTAATATTAATTACATACTGGGAATTCAAATAATATTCTCACTAGGGATTACAAAAAAACAGATAAATCAAAATCCTTATTCATGTTCATAGGCCCCTTAGATTCCAACATATGGATCCAGTATAGCTCACGCTGTTTAAGCATGATCTCTCTATTATCTCCACGTCTCGGGATCTCTATCTGATCTATAATTAGAAATTTAAGTTGGGACACCTGATTAAGAAATGTTCAGCAACTGGAGATTTAATATTTTTAGTTCTACTATTAGATTTATGCTCATTTAATCTTTCCCTTATCTGGCGAGTTGATTTGCCTATATAAATACAAGCACATGGACATTTCAACAAATAAACAGCATATGATGTAGCCCTTAATATAGAATTTCTACCCCAGTTCTAAGGTGTGTGAAAGTAGAGCCTTTGATCATATTGTTGCAATTAAAGCAAACAGGGAAAGCAGCCTGTATTCTTTTTACCAATAAAGGATTGTCTACTTTTTTTTATCAGATCCAATGAGGTCTACTTATCAAACCGTCAACTTTCTTGCATTCGACGGCACAAAAACGCTCGTCTGACATTGCCTAACATTGCGGCCGCAGACCTGAATACGCTCTCCATATTTATATAAAAAGCTGTCAAAAAGCCTTGCACCAAGTATGGGGCGATGAGCAGCGGACTGTTGTTAACTAAACAGTCATCGATCTCGCTGCTATTCGGCTTTTTCAAAGCTTTAGTTATACCCTGTCACTAAACACTGCCACTATACTAAACTGTTTAACCCCTATCCCGCCGCTCCCGGACTCCGACACAACTAAATAAAGTTATTAACCCCTATGCCGCCGCTCCCGGACCCAGCCGCAACTAAATAACGTTATTAACCCCTATCCCGCTGCTCCCGGACCCTGTCGCAGCTAAATAAAGTTATTAACCCCTATCCCGCCGCTCCCGGGCCCCGCCGCAACTAAATAACGTTATTAACCCCTATCCCGCTGCTCCCGGACCCTGTCGCAACTAAATAACGTTATTAAACCCTATCCCGCTGCTCCCGGACCCTGTCACAAGTAAATAAAATTATTAACCCCTATTCCGCCACTCCCGGACCCCGCCGCAACTAAATAACATTATTAACCCCTATACCGCTGCTCCCGGACCCTGTCGCAAGTAAATAAAGTTATTAACCCCTATCCCGCCGATCCTGGACCCCGCTGCAACTAAATAAAGTTATTAACCCCTATCCCGCTGCTCCCCGACACCGCCGCAACTCTAATAAACTTATTAACCCCTATTCCACTGCTCCCGGACCCCGCTGCAACTAACTAAATGTATTAACCCCTAAACCTCTGACCTCCAACATCACTACCACTTACTAAACCTATTAACCCCTAAACCGCCGGCCCCCACATCGCCATAAACTAAATTAACCTATTAACCCCTAAACCTAACAACCTGCTAACTTTATATTAAATATTAACTCATCCCTATCTTATAATAAATTTAAACTTACCTTTAAATTAAACTATATTAAACTATTAGATTAAAATTACATTAAACTATATTAAACTAATAATTAATCTACCCTACTGTTATACTAAAATTACATTAAACTATAAATTCAATTAAATATATTATAAAGTTAAAAACCTAACCCTACTCAAATAAATTAAATCTACTATTAAATGTAAAATTACAAAGTTACAAAAAACTTACAACTAAGTTACACAAAATAACAAACATTGTTACAAAAAAAATAAACACTAAGTTACACAAAAAAAATCAAATATTTAAACTAATTACACCTAATCTAAGAGCCCTAAGAAAATAAAAAAGCCCCCCCAAAATAAAAAAAACCCTAGCCTACAATAAACTACCAATGGCCCTTAAAAGGGCCTTTTGCGGGGCATTGCCCCAAAGAAATCAGCTCTTTTACCTGTAAATAAAAAATACAAATACCCCCCAACAGTAAAACCCACCACCCACACAACCAACCCCCAAATAAAAACCTATCTAAAAAACCTAAGCTCCCCATTGCCCTGAAAAGGGCATTTGTATGGGCATTGCCCTTAAAAGGGCATTTAGCTCTTTTTCAAAAGCCCAAACCCTAATCTAAAATTAAAACCCACCCAATAAACCCTTAAAAACAACTAACACTAACCCCCGAAGATCCACTTACAGTTTCTGAAGAGGCGACATCCATCCTCAACGAAGCGGCAGAAGTCCTCATCGAAGCCAGCAGAGATCTTCATCCAAGCGGGCTGACCTCTTCATCCAACCAGGCAGAAGTCTTCATCCAAACGGCATCTTCTATCTTCATCCATCCGGCGCAGAGTGGCTCCATCTTCAAGATATCTGATGTGGAGCATCCTCTTCTTTCGAAGTCTTCTTCAACAATGAAGGTTCCTTTAAATGACGTCATCCAAGATGGTGTCCCTTAGATTCCGATTGGCTGATAGAATTCTATCAGCTAATTGGAATTAAGGTTGAAAAAATTCTATTGGCTGTTGCAATCAGCCAATAGAATTGAGCTTTCATCCTAGTGGCTGATCCAATCAGTCAATAGGATTGAGCTTGCATTCTATTGGCTGATTGGAATAGCCAATAGAAAACTGGCCAAAAGAATGCGAGGTCTATTCTATTGGCTGATCCAATCAGATTTTTCCTACCTTAATTCCGATTGGCTGATAGAATCCTTTCAGCCAATTGGAATTCGAGGGACACCATCTTGGATGACGTCATTTAAAGGACCAGCCATTCGCCGGAGGTCTTCAAGATGGAGCTGCTCATCGCCGGAAGGATGAAGATAGAAGATGCCGCTTGGATGAAGATGTCTGCCAGTCCAGATGTCCTCTTCTGCCCGGATAGGATGAAGACTTCTGCCAGTCTGGATGTCCTCTTCTGCCCCATTGGATGACCAGTGGTGCCCGGATGGGTGAAGACGGCTCAAGGTAGGGTGATCTTCAATGGGGTAGTGTTAGGTTTTTTTAAGGGGGGATTGGGTGAGTTTTAGAGTAGGGGTGTGTGGGTGGTGGGTTGTAATGTTGGGGGGGTATTGTATTTCTGTTTTTTACAGGTAAAAGAGCTGATTACTTTGGGGCAATGCCCCGCAAAAAGCCCTTTTAAGGGCTTGTAAAAGAGCTGATTACTTTGGGGCAATGCCCTGCAAAAGGCCCTTTTAAGGGCTATTTGTAATTTAGTTTAGGATAGGGAATTTTATTATTTTGGGGGGCTTTTTTATTTTATTAGGCATCTTAGATTAGGTGTAATTAGATTAAACTACTTGTAATATTTTTTTATTTTTTGTAATTTAGTGTTTGGTTTTTTTGTAATATAGTTTAGTTTATTTAATTGTATTTTATTTTAGATAGTTGTAGTTAATTTATTTAATTAATTTATTGATAGTGTAGTGTTAAGTGTATTTGTAACTTAGGTCTTGGTGACAGAGAATTATAGAAAACTCAAGAAGTTCATGACAGTGAGTTTGCAACCCAAAAGGGCACACATGTGAGGGCACACATCATTGCAAGTGGTTGTGTTTTTTGCTATTTTTTACAAATCACAAAATCCATGGGGCAACAGCTAGTATATATATGTATGTGTGTGTATATATACTAGGTGATAACCCTGCCCAGAGGGCAGTCTATGTTTAAAAACTACAACCCCCCCCCCCCAAGTTAAAGTTACAAAACATTAAAAAGTAAAATTACAATAAAAAATAAAATAAATAAAATTTAAACCTAAACTAATACCCCTATAAAAATAAAAAATCCCCCCAAAATAAAAACACCCCCTAATCTAATACTAAACTACCAATAGCCCTTAAAAAAAACCTTTTTGTAGGGCATTGCCCAAAGTTAAACAGCTCTTTCACCTAAACAAATTACTAAATCCCCCCTAATAGTAAAAACCCACCAAACCTCCCAAAATAAAAAAGACTAACACAAAAAAACCTAAGCTACCCATTGCCCCATAAGGGGCATTGCCCTTAAAAGGGCATTCAGCTATTTTACTTCCCTCAAAAGGACAATCAGTTCTTTTCCAAGCCCAAAAACCTAACCTTAAAAAAAAAAAAAAAAATCCTAACATTAAGCCCCAAATAGGTACTCATGGTTCCTGAAGTCCGGCGGAGAAGGCAGCTCCATCAGCTCCATCATCTTCTATCTTCATCCGGAGCGAAGGCGGCACAGAGCGTAGGTGCAGAGCTTTGGATCCTCAGCGGCGGTCCTCACCTGCGGAGTGGAGCGGAGGTGCAGAGCTTTCTTCCTCGATGCATGGATCCTCAGCGGTGGTCCTCAACGGTGGCAGTCCTCGGCAGCATGGAGGCTCCTCTTCATCCGATGTCCATAGGTACACTAAAGATTGAATGCAAGAAACCACAATCAATTTGGGGTACCTTGCATTTCTATTGGCTGAAATTTTGAAATCAGCCAATAGGATTAGAGCTACTGAAATCCTATTGGCTCTTCAAATCATCCAATAAGATTCCAGTAGCTTTCATCCTATTGGCTGATTTTAAAATGTTTAGCCAATAGGAATGAAAGGTACCCCAATAAATATGTGGTACCTTGCATTCAATCTTCAGTATGCGATGGAAGATCGCATGAATAGGAGCCTCCACGATGCTGAGGTCTGCCGCCATAGAGTACCGCCACTGAGGATCCACGCATCGGGTAAGCCAGCTCCACACCTCCGCTCCGCACTGCCTTCGCTTTGGATGAAGATAGAAGATGATGGAGCCGTCTGGAAGAAGAGCTTCTCCGCTGGACTTCAGGAACGGTGAGTAACTATTTGGGGCTTAGTGTTAGTATTTTTTTTTTTTTAAGATTAGGGATTTGGCTTGGAAATGAGCTGATTTCTCTTTTAAGGGCAATGCCCATACAAAAGCCCCTTTAGCGGCAATTAGTAGTTTAGTTTTTTTTTTTAGTGTTAGTTTTTTTTAATTTTGGGGTGTTTGGTGGGTGGGGGTTTTTTACCGTTAGGGGGGCTTAGTATTTTTTAGAGGTAAAAGGGCTGTATAACTTAGGGCAATGTCCTACAAAAGGACCCTTTAAGGGCTATTGGTAGTTTAGATTAGGTGTGTGTTTTTATTTTAGGGGGGGCTTTTTATTTTCATAGGGTTTAGGAATATATTTTTTATTTTTGATAATGTTGTTCATTTTTTCCTGTAATTTTAGACTTTTTTATTTTTTGTAATTTAATGTTAGTTTTTTTGTAAATTGTTATTTAGTATTAATTGGGGTTAATTTAGGGGTTGTTAGGTTAGGGGGCTTAGTAATTAAATTAGATATTTGCGTTGTGGGGGGTTTGGCGGTTTAGGAGTCAATAGGTTAATTAGGGTTATTGCGATGTAGTTGTTTGACGGTTTAGGGGTTAATAGGTTAATTAGGTTTATTGCAATGTGGGTGCTTGACGGTTCAGTGGTTAATATTTTAATTATGTAATTTGCGGATTAGGGGTTAATTGCTTTATTATTTTGCAAAGTGGGGGTTTGCGGTTTAGGTGTTTGTTAATACTTCTTGCTGGAGGTTCGTTTTTTTTTTGTTATACTTTGTGCGGGCGGTTACGTGTTTTTATTTTTATTTCGTGTGGGTGGTTGCATGTTTTTTTTTTTTAAGTCTTCAGGTTTGCCTATGCTGCATCCAGGTGGTTTCTGAAAATGACAGGATGGTGACGGAATCCCCCGAAGGTTGGGATTGCGTGCGCAACTGGCGACGGCGATGGACAAACATAATTATAGTATATATATGTGTGGACATATGTATTTATGTGTTTGGAATTGTATATATGTCTGTAAATACATAAATACATATTCTCTCTCTCTCTCTCTCTCTCTCTCTCTCTCTCTCTCTATATATATATATATATATATATATATATAGTTCCAATAAATATTGCACTCTCAGGATTTGCATGAAAAAGGTCAGCTTTAATAGATGACGTTTTAGGGAGCTCAAGTCTCATCAGATCTGATGAAAGGGACTCCCTGAAACGTCATCTATTGAAGCTGACCTTTTTCATGCAAATCCTGAGAGTGCAATATTTATTGGAACTATTATTGGCTATATTTGCACCCAGGTAGATGCACCTGGTGGGAGGATTAGTTTTAGCTGAATTTATATATATATATATATATATATATATATGTTCTATCTTATAATTTTTGTGTGCAATATTTTTTTTTTATATATATTTATCATTTGATAGTGCTATTATGAGTGTAACTATCCTATGTAATGTATTTTTATGTCTTTTGTGCATCTTTTTAGTTTTGTGAAACAGTTAGCCAGAGTTCTTAAGTCGAGGTAATCATTCTAGTGTAAATCGTGATAACTTAATCGCAATCGCAATTTAATTTCAACTCGTAATACATACCCCTTATCGCTTACGCAAAAACTTTTGCACTCCACTGGGAAGCATCTATGTTGGGAACCTTGAATGTCACAATAACTAAATATGAATTATTTTGTTAAAGTACAAAAACTTCACCGTAAGCAATTATATATTGACAAGCAATACTGGTTAATAGTTACATATTAATGCTAATTAATAATATATATGTGTATGTGTACCTTAATGTTTAAGTAAAAACACATGACCAATGTTACGCCTACAGAATATAGAAGAGACACGTGATTAATAGGCAGTATAAAAATAGTGAATTTTCCCTGACAGTTGTCTCACAGTACCATCTGCAGCAACAGATTTTTACCATGAGTTTTAAACATACACCACCTCCTACACATAGCCAAAAATATGACAATTGCTGTCAGACTAAATATTACAAAAAATAATTTGCCCCTGATTGCTCACGTAGGCCTAGATTTGGAGTTTTGCGGTAGCCGTGAAAACCAGCGTTAGAGGCTCCTAACGCTGATTTTAGGCTACCGCCGGTATTTGGAGTCAGTCAGGAAAGGGTCTAACGCTCACTTTTCAGCCGCGACTTTTCCATACCGCAGATCCCCTTACGTCAATTGCGTATCCTATCTTTTCAATGGCATCTTTCTAACGCCGGTATTTAGAGTCGTGTCTGGAGTGAGCGTTAGAAATCTAACGACCAAACTCCAGCCGCAGAAAAAAGTCAGTAGTTAAGAGCTTTCTGGGCTAACGCCGGTTTATAAAGCTCTTAACTACTGTGCTCTAAAGTACACTAACACCCATAAACTACCTATGTACCCCTAAACCGAGGTCCCCCCACATCGCCGCCACTCTATTAAAATTTTTTAACCCCTAATCTGCCGACCGCCACCTACGTTATCCTTATGTATCCCTAATCTGCTGCCCCTAACACCGCCGACCCCTATATTATATTTATTAACCCCTAACCTGCCCCCCACAACGTCGCCGCTAGCTACCTACAATAATTAACCCCTAATCTGCCGACCGCTAAGTGCCGCCACCTACGTTATCCTTATGTACCCCTAATCTGCTGCCCCTAACACCGCCGACACCTATATTATATTTATTTACCCCTAATCTGCCGCCAATAGAAACAATGGAACAGCCAATAGAATGCTTGAATGATTGGATCAGCCAATCGGATTGAACTTGATTCTGATTGGCTGATTCCATCAGCCAATCAGAATTTTCCTACCTTAATTCCGATTGGCTGATAGAATCCTATCAGCCAATCGGAATTCGAGGGATGCCATCTTGGATGACGTCCCTTAAAGGAACCTTCATTCGGCGAGTAGGCGTCGGTTGAAGAGGTTGGATCCGCGTCGGTTGGAAAGAAGATGGCTCCGCTCCGCTCCAGAAGAAAGAAGATTGAAGATGCGGCTTGATAGAAGACTTCATCCCAATGATGGACTTCCGACTTCAGCCCGATGATGGATTTCTTCAGCCGCCGCTTGGATCCAAACTTCAGACCGAGGATGGACGTCACTCTTCAGCCCCCCGCTTGGGCTTGGCTCAAGACTCTGGACCGATCGGTGAACCTGGCATGGTGAAGACAAGGTAGGAAGATCTTCAGGGGCTTAGTGTTAGGTTTATTTAAGGGGGGTTTGGGTTAGATTAGGGGTATGTGGGTGGTGGGTTGTAATGTTGGGGGGGGGTATTGTATGTTTTTTTTTACAGGCAAAAGAGCTGAATTCTTTGGGGCATGCCCCGCAAAGGGCCCTGTTCAGGGCTGGTAAGGTAAAAGAGCTTTGAACTTTTTTAATTTAGAATAGGGTAGGGCATTTTTTTATTTTGGGGGGCTTTGTTATTTTATTAGGGGGCTTAGAGTAGGTGTAATTAGTTTAAAATTGTTGTAATATTTTTCTAATGTTTGTAAATATTTTTTTATTTTTTGTAACTTAGTTCTTTTTTATTTTTCGTACTTTAGTTCGTTTATTTCATTGTATTTATTTGTAGATATTGTATTTAATTAATTTATTGATAGTGTAGTGTTAGGTTTAATTGTAGATAATTGTAGGTATTTTATTTAATTAATTTATTGATAGTGTAGTGTTAGGTTTAATTGTAACTTAGGTTAGGATTTATTTTACAGGTGATTTTGTAATTATTTTAACTATTTTAGCTATTAAATAGTTCTTAACTATTTAATAGCTATTGTACCTGGTTAAAATAAATACAAAGTTACCTGTAAAATAAATATTAATCCTAAAATAGCTACAATATAATTATTTGTTATATTGTAGCTATATTAGGGTTTATTTTACAGGTAAGTATTTAGCTTTAAATAGGAATAATTTATTTAATAAGAGTTAATTTATTTCGTTAGATTTAAATTATATTTAACTTAGGGGGGTGTTAGTGTTAGGGTTAGACTTAGCTTTAGGGGTTAAAAAATTTATTAGAGTAGCGGTGAGCTCCGATCGGCAGATTAGGGGTTAATACTTGAAGTTAGGTGTTGGCAATGTTAGGGAGGGCAGATTAGGGGTTAATACTATTTCTTATAGGGTTATTGAGGCGGGAGTGAGGCGGATTAGGGGTTAATACATTTATTATAGTAGCGCTCAGGTCCGGTCGGCAGATTAGGGGTTAATAAGTGTAGTTTGGTGGAGGCGACGTTGGGGGCGGCAGATTAGGGGTTAATAAATATAATATAGGGGTCGGCGGTGTAAGGGGCAGCAGATTAGGGGTACATAGGGATAATGTAAGTAGCGGCGGTTTACGGAGCGGCAGATTAGGGGTTTAAAAAAATATGCAGGTGTCAGCGATAGCGGGGGCGGCAGAATAGGGGTTAATAAGTGTAAGGTTAGGGGTGTTTAGACTCGGGGTACATGTTAGGGTGTTAGGTGCAGACGTAGGAAGTGTTTCCCCATAGGAAACAATGGGGCTGCGTTAGGAGCTGAACGCGGCTTTTTTGCAGGTGTTAGGTTTTTTTCCAGCTCAAACAGCCCCATTATTTCCTATGGGGGAATCGTGCACGAGCACGTTTTTGAGGCTGGCCGCGTCCGTAAGCACCGCTGGTATCTAGAGTTGCAGTGGCGTTAAATTATGCTCTACGCTCCCTTTTTGGAGCCTAACGCACTGAAAACCCTGCCATTCTGTGAACTCTAAATACCAGCGGTATTTAAAAGGTGCGGCCAGAAAAAAGCACGCGTAGCTAACGCACCCCCTTGGCCGCAAAACTCTAAATCTAGGCGCTAGTCCGTTGCAATGCATAATCACACAGTAAGATCAGCTACACTGAGCATTTGTTTTTTTTCTCCTCCTGTTTATAGTAATTTGACACACTGCAGCATAGCGCCTCCCCTGTACCTCTGTCCTCAGAGTGTCAATAGGAGTCCAGGATAAATTAGGAAACATTGGGAATTAGGAAAGTGGATATAGGGTAGTTTTGTGCCACTTCAGTTCTGTGTGTCTTTAACCCCTTAATGACAACTGACGTACCAGGTACGTCATGCATTAACTTACAGTTAATGACAATAGACGTACCTGGTACGTCAGTTGTCTAAGAGAGTGCTGGAAGCGATCGCAATCGCTTCCAGCAGCTCTCAGGGTATTGCAGTGATGCCTCCATATGGAGGCATCCTGCAATACCCTTTCAGAAGACTCCGATGCAGAGAGAGCCACTCTGTGGCCCTCTCTGCACCGGTAGCGATGGTGCCGGTTCGTTGGTGGGTGGGAGCGCAACAGGGAGGCGGGTGGGCGGCCCATCGCTACCCGGCATCCGGCTCCTGTAAGTGCAATGTGCACGCCGGGTGCCGGGAGCGTGCGGGTGCGCGCATGCGCGTGCGCGCGCGGGTGCGCGTGCGCGCGCGATTAGCTACCCACACTGACACCAATGAGGAGGGAAGAGGGGGGAAAAAATAAATATATAAGGATCTGGGAGGGGGAGGGGGTTGGGGTATTGTGGGGGGCTGCTACACTACAGAAAACATTTACAATGGCAATAAAAGATCAAAAAAACATATTTTTGGGGGGCAAATTGGGTACTGGCAGACAGCTGCCAGTACCCAAGATGGCGGCAATTAGGTAGGGGAGAGGGTTAGAGAGCTGGGGGGGGGGGATCATGGAGGTTGGGGCTAAGGCAGGAGTCCATCACAGCTAAAACATTTTATTTTTTTTTATTAAAAAAAAGAAAAACTCCTTTTATTTAGTACTGGCAGACTTTCTGCCAGTACTTAAGATGGCGGGGACAATTGTGGGGTGGGGGAGGGAAGAGAACTGTTTGGGAGGGATCAGGGGGTGGGATGTGTCAGGTGGGAGGCTGATCTCTACCCTAAAGCTAAAATTAACCCTGCAAGCTCCCTACAAGCTACCTAATTTAACCCCTTAACTGCTGGGCATAATTTACGTGTGGTGCGCAGCAGCATTTAGCGGCCTTCTACTTACCAAAAAGCAACCCCAAAGCCATATAAGTCTGCTATTTCTGAACAAAGGGGATCCCAAAGAAGCATTTACAACCATTTGTGCCTTAATTGCAGAAGCTGTTTGTAAATAATTTCAGTGGGAAACCTAAAGTTTGTGACAAAATTTGTGAAAAAGTGAACTTTTTTTTTTATTTGATGACATTTGGCGGTGAAATGGTGGCATGAAATATACCAAAATGGGCCTAGATCAATACTTTGGGTTGTCTTCTAAAAAAAAATATATACATGTCAAGGGATATTCAGGTATTCCTGACAGAGATCAGGGTTCCAATGTAACTAGCGCTAATTTTGAAAAAAAGTTGTTTGGAAATAGCAAAGTGCTACTTGTATTTATGGCCCTATAACTTGCAAAAAAAGTAAAGAACATGTAAACATTGGGTATTTCTAAACTCAGGACAAAATTTAGAAACTATTTAGCATGGATGTTTTTTGGTGATTGTAGATGTGTAACAGATTTTGGGGGTCAAAGTTAGAAAAAGTGTGTTTTTTTCAATTTTTTTCCTCATATTTTATATTTTTTTTATAGGAAATTATAAGATATGATGAAAATAATGGTATCCTTAGAAAGTCCATTTAATGGCGAGAAAAACGGTATATAATATGTGTGGGTACAGTAAACGAGTAAGAGGGAAATTACAGCTAAACACAAACACTGCAGAAATGTAAAAATAGCCATTGTCATTAAGGGTAAGAAAATTGAAAAATGGTCTGGTCATTAAGGGGTTAAGCACTCAGCTGGGCCCTGCAATAATGTAATATATAGGGAAATGATAATAAATGAGTTGGATGGTTAAAAAATAATTTATTAGTAGATGGTTTATGTTTCCTTATAACTTTACTGCAATAGTGCAAGAATGCTTCTATTTTTATTGCCTTTTGGAAAAATTCATGAATGTTAATAGTAAAAGTTTTGCAAATATATGCACTCATGTATTATTTGTTTAAACTAGACACTTAAAAAAAAATGACTAGTGATGCAGACTGTTTTCCATTTACTGGTAAAAATTCTAAAGTAAATTAATTATTTTTATTGTTTAACATCTATTTTGCATATTGCTTTACTTCTGGTGACATCTCTTCCTATGACGTCTCTTACTGTGATGTCACTGACTAAGAAAAATTACTGCAAATTATGAAATTCAAGTTGGCAGGATTGTGCTTTCTATGGTTGGGAGATGTCTGTATTTGCAATACCGTTCTGTCTAGGAAGCTTTACCTCTAATGGTATAAATAAATAATTTTTCTATTGATGTCTTATTAACCCTCTACTGGCTAGACAGCCATATGTAATGCTACCTCTTGTGCCAAACACATTTTGTGTGTATATATATATATATATAAGTGGGGGAGAGAGTTGTCTGGGTTGGATCAGGGAGGTGGGAAGTGTCAGGTGAGGGGGTAATCCCAATATTAGTTGCCTTCTAAATGCCGAAAACTAATTACGAAGCCATGGATGCCAGCTATTTTTGACAAAAGAGGACGCCAGAGAACCTTTTACAACAGTTTGTCCTATCACTGCAGTAGTTGTGTGTAAATAATTTTAGTGAGAAACCCAAAGTTTATGAAAAAGTTCTTTTTTTTATTATGATTACACTTGGTGGCAACACAGTGGCATGAAATATACCAAGCTGGTCCTAGATCTGTACCCTGGGTTGTCTGCTAAAAAAATATATATTGTTTTGGTAGTTAATAAATAAACAAAAAGAATATTATATTTCTGTTAAAATGGAGTGATAGCAAAAATGCTAAACATTCTTTGGTATTTTGGACAAGTTTTTCTGTGAAATTCCCGGTATTAAACTGTCACTCACCTGTGTATAAAGCTGCAGAGCCAGTATCAGCTGTTCCTGTAGTCTTGTGCTATCTCCTCTGTTATCTGTTCTTGCTCTTCTTGCTCATAAACTCATTTAGCCTTAGAAGAAGGTAAATGAGAGACACTAGCCTCAAGCTATTGACTTACAAATGGTTTATTTTGTTGTTGGATGTTTTCTTTAAAACTTGTCTGTCAAGACCTACTTGACATCTTACCCAAATACAGGATAAAATAAATTATTCTTTTAAATGGACATAATGCTAAAAATGGGAAAGTGCATAGGTGCTTTTAAATTTGTAATAAATAAAAACAGTTACTCAAACAGTTACTCAAAACTGAAGTTAACCCCTCCAGTACTGTTGGATTTGCATCCTGTACCTATAATGGGCACAGGGTGACTTAACATAATGCCCGAATCCATAATCCGTAGGGAGGTTGACAGAGGGGTCTGTCACATATACAATATTTATTAGCAACAATTCTTCTAATAAACAATCTAAGCAGCCTTACGTTTCCTAATGAAACTTTACTAAAACCATTTGTGCTAATAGAAGTATACTGAGAAAATGCTTCTATTGAAAACTGAAATGTAACAATGCTCACATTTATTCTGAGAATTATGTCCCTTTAAGTTATATGATAATCTATCAGTTTGCACCAGACCCACATAAACATTAGAGATGCACAGAGACTGGGTTACTCCCTTACCTCACTCAGTGCTACCGGTGTAACAATATACTGTATATACAGGGAGTGCAGAATTATTAGGCAAATGAGTATTTTGACCACATCATCCTCTTTATGCATGTTGTCTTACTCCAAGCTGTATAGGCTCGAAAGCCTACTACCAATTAAGCATATTAGGTGATGTGCATCTCTGTAATGAGAAGGGGTGTGGTCTAATGACATCAACACCCTATATCAGGTGTGCATAATTATTAGGCAACTTCCTTTCCTTTGGTAAAATGGGTCAAAAGAAGGACTTGACAGGCTCAGAAAAGTCAAAAATAGTGAGATATCTTGCAGAGGGATGCAGCACTCTTAAAATTGCAAAGCTTCTGAAGCGTGATCATCGAACAATCAAGCGTTTCATTCAAAATAGTCAACAGGGTCACAAGAAGCGTGTGGAAAAACCAAGGCGCAAAATAACTGCCCATGAACTGAGAAAAGTCAAGCGTGCAGCTGCCAAGATGCCACTTGCCACCAGTTTGGCCATATTTCAGAGCTGCAACATCACTGGAGTGCCCAAAAGCACAAGGTGTGCAATACTCAGAGACATGGCCAAGGTAAGAAAGGCTGAAAGACGACCACCACTGAACAAGACACACAAGCTGAAACGTCAAGACTGGGCCAAGAAATATCTCAAGACTGATTTTTCTAAGGTTTTATGGACTGATGAAATGAGAGTGAGTCTTGATGGGCCAGATGGATGGGCCCGTGGCTGGATTGGTAAAGGGCAGAGAGCTCCAGTCCGACTCAGACGCCAGCAAGGTGGAGGTGGAGTATTGGTTTGGGCTGGTATCATCAAAGATGAGCTTGTGGGGCCTTTTCGGGTTGAGGATGGAGTCAAGCTCAACTCCCATTCCTACTGCCAGTTTCTGGAAGACACCTTCTTCAAGCAGTGGTACAGGAAGAAGTCTGCATCCTTCAAGAAAAACATGATTTGCATGCAGGACAATGCTCCATCACACGCGTCCAAGTACTCCACAGCGTGGCTGGCAAGAAAGGGTATGAAAGAAGAAAATCTAATGACATGGCCTCCTTGTTCACCTGATCTGAACCCCATTGAGAACCTGTGGTCCATCATCAAATGTGAGATTTACAAGGAGGGAAAACTTTACACCTCTCTGAACAGTGTCTGGGAGGCTGTGGTTGCTGCTGCACGCAATGTTGATGGTGAACAGATCAAAACACTGACAGAATCCATGGATGGCAGGCTTTTGAGTGTCCTTGCAAAGAAAGGTGGCTATATTGGTCACTGATTTGTTTTTGTTTTGTTTTTGAATGTCAGAAATGTATATTTGTGAATGTTGAGATGTTATATTGGTTTCACTGGTAAAAATAAATAATTGAAATGGGTATATATTTGTTTTTTGTTAAGTTGCCTAATAATTATGCACAGTAATAGTCACCTGCACACACAGATATCCCCCTAAAATAGCTATAACTAAAAACAAACTAAAAACTACTTCCAAAACTATTCAGCTTTGATATTAATGAGTTTTTTGGGTTCATTGAGAACATGGTTGTTGTTCAATAATAAAATTAATCCTCAAAAATACAACTTGCCTAATAATTCTGCACTCCCTGTAGTACCAATAACATTAGTGATATAGATACATTATTTCATTTATAAAGAGGTAAAACATAGATTAGTGAGTGTGTGTTTGTGAGTTGTTTTTCACTAACATACATGGCAATGATTAAATAAAAGATACACACTCTTTATACCTCTCTACATGCTGATCTTCTAAATGAGCAATACATGAGACAGACTCTACTGTATAGGGATGTATACAGCATACAGTAACCGCCTCTTACCTCAGTTCCCTTGCCATCCCTTTGTACCCCCGTAGCATGTAAACCTATGAGCCCAGCTGCTTTGTAGACCACCTTCATGAGAGCTGATGTACAGCAGTGTAGCTCTTGCCAGGGCCCATTGGTCTCCTATTAATAATTCATTGCATATCATACCTATGTTTATATTGCTGCAGAATCTGCGCTCTACAAATAACTGATAGTAATAACAATAGTGGCCTTATTGTTCATACTAAATAAAACATAACATCCCTTGTGTCCAGGACATTTATCTACAGAATGTCCCTGTTCTTTATAGGAAAGTATATGGGCAATAAAATGCACAGCAAATATAAGAATATTATATAATTAATGAATCATTAAAACCATATGTTCTGCATGCAGAAACAGGAAAATACCAGAATATATGAAGCTGTATCAGCCATACAAAATGTCTGCGGTTCATTCTTCCAGTCAATTATCTCATCCGGGCCAATTTATTAAGCTCCGTAAAGACCTCTGCTCCATAACCTGGCCGCCTGCTCTAAGGCAGACAAAAATCAACCCGATCGAATACGATCAGATTGATGGACACCCCCTGCTAGCGGCCGCGAATCTGCATGGGGCGGTATTGCACCAGCAGTTCACAAGAACTGCTGGTGCAATGATAAATTTATTGATGTGCGGCTGACATGATACGCTACATCGTATCATGTCCGCTCGCACATTAATAAATTGACCCCATAGACTCTTAAAGTGCCTATTATTTACATCATTATACAAACAGGTAAGAATCTCCAACAGAATCTTACTAGATTACAAGTGGAGCTGTAATTACCACTCCCGCTCGATCGTTAACACCGATCGAGGTTTCATTTTTGCGTGTGACGGGTATCGCTGGTATTACAAGTTGAAAGTAAAATGTTTTAGTTTGCACGAAACCCGATGGGAGAAAATGTTAACCAGAGGATACTGAATTTGCTATATCAATGTAACCCCATTAAAATTAATGGAGCAGCAATGTTAAAAAACCTGACACCTACACTCGCACGTTAACCCCAATCACAATAGTCCCTATATCTAATAAAACCTAAAATACTAAAATTTGCACCACAAAAATTCTCTACACTATTAACCCCTAAACTGCCACACCACCCATTGCAAACTACCCCTTAAAAAACCTGACACCTACACTCATATGTTAACCCCAATCACAATAGTCCCTAAATCTAATAAAACCTAAAATACTAAAATTTGCACCACAAAAATTCTCTACACTATTAACCCCTAAACTGCATCACCCATTGCAAACTACCCTTTAAACTATTAACCCCCTAAACCACCACATCCCCATTGAAAACTACCCCTAACCACCACACACACCCTATCGCAAACTACCCCCTAACCTATTAACTTCCTAACCACCACAACCCCCATCACAAAATACCCCTTAACCTTGGGTTTTGGGGGGTTAGCTGTTAGGAGGTTAGGGGGTATTTTGTGATGGAGGTTTAATAGGTTAGGCGGTAGTTTGTGGTGGTGGAGTTGTTGCAGTAAGGTGGTTTAATTCATTAGGAGGTAGTTTGTGATGGGGTGTGTTATGGTTAGGGGGTTAATAGGTTAGGGAGTTTATAGCGTGGGTTATGTGGCAGTTTAGGGGTTACTAGAGTAGTAAGGTCATTTGCGGTGGGCTATTTCACAATTTATGCATATATATCCCTATATATATAGAAGAGTACTGATGCATATATATATCCCTATATATAGAAAAGTACTGCTGCTTATATAGCCCTATATATAGAAAAGTACTGCTGCTTATATAGCCCTATATATAGAAAAGTACTGCTGCTTATATAGTCCTATACATAGAAAAGTACTGCTGCTTATATAGCCCTATATACAGAAAAGTACTGCTGCTTATATAGCCCTATATATAGAAAAGCACTGCTGCATTTCTATCCCTATATATAGAAAAGCACATTGGCATATGTGACGTGAGTCACCAAGATCTGAGGGCCTGTTATAGAACATTCTTTGGGCTGGAGGTACATGGGCTTAAGAATACCCAGAGACTGCATGGAAATGTGGAATTTTATGTGCTGGACACCCCATGTACTTTCATAACTCTGTCTTATGTCCATGTCACCCTGTATTCATAAATACAGGATGGGTACAGGGTGTGAGTGCCCCTTGTGGGAGCAATTGTGACTCTATAAACCAAGTGGGCATAAAAGATTTTATAGCTAATAAGAGCTGTTCTTATATTCTGTAATAAGATGTATTTTATTTACGTTTCTAATCTGATTGTGTCTCAGGAGTATGTCTGGGTAACTGATTGTGTTCCTGTGTGATTATGTTAAAGGGACACTGAACACAAATTTTTTCTTTCAGATAGAGCATGCAAATGTAAGCAACATTCTAATTTACTCCTATTTTCAATTTTTCTTTGTTCTCTTGCTTTCTTTATTTGAAAAAGAAGGCATCTAAGCTATTTGTTTGGTTCAGGACCATGGAAAGAACTTGTTTATTGGTGGGTGAATTTATCCACCAATCAACAAGAACAACACAGTGTGTTCATCAAAAATGGGCCGGCATCTAAACTTACATTCTTGCATTTCAAATAAAGATACCAAGAGAATGAAGAAAATTTGATAATAGGAGTAAATTTAGGAAGTTGCTTAAAATTGCATGCTCTATCTGAATCACGAAAGAAAAAATTAGGGTTCAATGTCCCTTTAACTAGACTGCCCAACATCAGATTGTTTGAGTAAACTTTCTTCCCCAGTTAATTAACTTGATATGTTAATCTGTTTTACCTGTGAATAGACAATTGTTAGAGGTTTGATGTATTGTTCATATGTTTGTTTTACTGTTTAACCAATTCCCTATGTCACCTGAAGCTCTGTAAATCTGGAATGCCAGGGTGTATAAATCTGTGTGCTGCTTTCAAATAAAGTGTTCATTTTTGTGTTCAGACAACTGAGTGTTGCCTCAGATCTGTCCTCCATAACTTTAGACTGCGGTCAAAGAGGGGTACCAGGAGCTATTGCTCTGGATAAAAGGATGTCCAGGACAAAGGAAGTGTTCTGACGGAGGTACTCATTTGGGGTTCCAGGCGGTCCGTCACATCTGGTGGCAAGCACTGGGATTGATTTCTTGTCCTGCTGACAGAGGAGGAGTGGCACTGTCACTCACAGCTATGGAAACTGAGCTCCTATGGCGAATGCAGCAAGTGCTGACCCACCTTGATGAACCTGTTTCTGCACAGGAAAAGCTGGGTCGGAGGGATGTGCCATCTAGCTATCAGTCCCTAAGCAGCACTACAAAGATGCGCCAATTGCAGCCAGTGAAGGATCGCAGCCAGACGATTATAGAAGATGCAGAGGAAAAATTCCACAGCAGAGTTCGGAGAAGGTTGTCAATCTACGGAGTCAACCCATCTGAAGCAGCAGTCCGGGTAAAAAACGCTGAGGGGGTGAAGCAGATCACCAGGTATCAGAATATTTGGACAGCTGAGATGCTGGGATCAAATACCTCTAAATGTTCCAATATGGGACTTCGAGCGGCATTCAAAGTCACCCTTGCTGTTTTAGGAGGGTCAGCTCCAGAGGAGATGTGCCTGGAATGGAGAGCCCTGATTCGGCTAGAGATGTGGGAAGATGAACTGGAGAATTGGTATGGCTGCAAAGGCAAAGTCCTGCCCTCCCTAGTACAACGCTTCGGGGACCAGCTAAACTTGCGGCTCTGCTTACTGAGAGGACAACCCACAGGTGAGGGGATAGCCGAACTGATGTGTCTGGTGCAAAGAGAGGTTGAGCTCGAGGATCGGTACAGAGCATTATAGTGGTTTGCAGACAGGTGGCAGTCGAGGGCAGAAACGCACTATTCCCCAGAAGGTGATGACTTTGGTGACCCCGGCTTATTATGGGAAGCATTGGTGGAGAAAGATGACTTTGGCAGTCCCGAGGGATATCGATTCTGGGACATTCAAAGCAAGAGGCAGGAGCTGTTACAGCCATCGGAAGCACTGGGCTTAGAGTCTTATATAACATGGCTTATCTATCAGGAATGGTACCTTGAAGTGAATTACCTAGAAATGCTGGAAAGTGATCCTTTACTTACTTTAGAGGCAGCAGATCTAGTGGACTTCATATCCACGGATGTTGGTCCAGGAGGTGAGGATGAGACAGTGATCTCCACATGTGGAGTGCAGGGATACGGGGAAGTCGGCCCAGACCCCCAACCCCCTGGCATGGGGACCCTAGTCACCCTGTTATCTCCCCAGCCGGACCCAGAGATTGTGTATCTAATTGACTTTTCCTCTGAGGTGTCAGATGCGGATAACCCAACAAAAGAGCAGGCAACAGGGCAGAGTGTTGTTGGCCTCTGCCCACCCCTAACTGGCACCCCTGAAAACAGGAATGACAGCTTCACGCTGGCAGAGGGACCGGAGGAGCATGCAGCAATGCCAGCGGAGGAGCTGGCATTGGGATCGAAAGATGTCAGTCTCTCTCTGCAAGCAATGGCAGCTTCCTATCCAGTACAAGTGGATGGGACTACAGTCTCCACCTGTATTTTCCAGAGATGCTGGGCATATGGCCCAGATCAGCAACAGCATGTGGAATGAGCCCAGCCACCCTGTCTTCTCTCCAACAACTGAAAGAACTCCAGGGAGAAGGGACAGTCGGCACTCCTCCCCAGCAGCGGGTATGTTCTATGAAAGAGGCAGAGGTCGGCCGGGTGAGTGATGCTCTGTTTGGGACAATTTGTTTGGGGTACTGTGTGGATACAGGCTTTGGGGGAATGGATCTACGGACTAACTTCGAAGTCAACCCGTCTGGGGTCTCCTCCTGTGTAAGTCTCCTTCCGAAGGGGGAGATATGTGACGTGAGTCACCAAGATCTGAGGGCTGGAGGTACATGGGCTTAAGAATACCCAGAGACTGCATGGAAATGTGGATTTTTATATGCTGGACACCCTATGTACTTTCATAACTCTGTCTTATGTCCATGACACCCTTTATCCATAAATATAGGATGGGTACAGGGTGTGAGTGCCCCTTGTGACACTATAAACCAAGTGGGCATACAGGACTTAATAGTTAATAAGAGCTGTTCTTATATTCTGTAATGTATATTATTTACGTTTCTAATCTGATTGTGTCTCAGGACTCTGTCTGGGTAAACTAATTGTGTTCCTGTGTGATTATGTTAACTAGACTGCCCAACATCAGATTGTCTGAGTAAACTTTCTTCCCCAGTTAATTAACTTGATATGTTAATCTGTTTTAACTGTGAATAGACAATTGTTAGAGGTTTGCTGTATTGTTCATATGTTTGCTTTACTGTTTAACCAATTCCCTATGTAACCTGAAGCTCTGTAAATCTGGAATGCCAGGGTGTATAAATCTGTGTGCTGCTTTCAAATAAAGTGTTCATTTTTGTGTTCAGACAGCTGAGTGTTGCCTCAGATCTGTCCTCCATAACTTTAGACTGAGGTCAAAGAGAGGGTACCAGGAGCTATTGCTCTGGACAAAAGGATGTCCAGGACAAGGGAAGTGATCTGACTGAGGTACTTATTTGGGGTACCAGGTGGTCCGTCACAGCATATATATCTCTATGTAAAGAAAAGTACTGCTGCATATCTATTCCTATATATAGAAAAGCACTGCTGCAGATCTATCCCTATGTATAAAAAAGTACTGCTGCATATCTATCCCTATATATAGAAAAGCACTGCTGCATATCTATTCCTATATATAGAAAAGCACTGCAGCATATATATCCCTATGTATAGAAAAGTACTGCTGCATATCTATCTCTATATATGGAAAAGCAGTGCTGCAGATCTATCCCTATATATAGAAAAGCACTGCTGCATATCTATTCCTATATATAGAAAAGCACTGCGGCATATATATCCCTATGTATAGAAAAGCACTGCTGCAGATCTATCCCTATGTATAAAAAAGTACTGTGGCATATATATCCCTATGTATAGAAAAGTACTGCTGCATATCTATCTCTATATATGGAAAAGCAGTGCTGCAGATCTATCCCTATATATAGAAAAGCACTGCGGCATATATATCCCTATGTATAGAAAAGCACTGCTGCAGATCTATCCCTATATATAGAAAAGCACTGTGGCATATATATCCCTATGTACATTGTAGCAAAGTGTCGTTACTTCAGTGTTGTCACATGAAAATATATATAAAATATTTACAAGATGTGAGGGGTGTACTCACTTTTGTGAGATACTGTATATCCCTATATATAGAAAAGCACTGCTGCATATATATCCCTATATATAGAAAAGCACTGCTCCATATATATCCCTATATATAGAAAAGCACTGCTGCATATCTATTCCTATATATAGAAAAGCACTGCTGCATATCTATCCCTATATATAGAAAAGCACTGCTCCCTATATTTTTCCTATATATAGAAAAGCACTGCTGCATATCTATCCCTATATATAAAAAAGCACTGCTGCATATATATCCATATATACAGAAAAGCACTACTCCATATCTATCCCCATATATAAAAAAGCACTGCTGCATATCTATTCCTATATATAGAAAAGCACTGCTGCATATCTATCCCTATATATAGAAAAGCACTGCTGCATATCTATTCCTATATATAGAAAAGCACTGCTACATATCTATACCTATATATAGAAAAGCACTGCTGCATATCTATTCCTATATATAGAAAAGCACTGCTACATATCTATACCTATATATAGAAAAGCACTGCTACATATCTATACCTATATATAGAAAAGCACTGCTACATATCTATACCTATATATAGAAAAGCACTGCTACATATCTATACCTATATATAGAAAAGCACTGCGGCATATACTGTATATCCCTATGTACATTGTAGCAAAGTGTTGTTTCTTCAGTGTTGTCACATGAAAATATATAATAAAATATTTACAAAAATGTGAGGGGTGTACTCACTTTTGTGAGATACTGTATATCCCTATATATAGAAAAGCACTGCTGCATATCTATCCCGATATATAGAAAAGCACTGCTGCATATATATCTCTATATATAGAAAAGCACTGCTGCATATCTATCCCTATATATAGAAAAGCACTGCTGCATATATATCTCTATATATAGAAAAGCACTGCTACATATCTATACCTATTACCTATATATAGAAAAGCACTGCTGCATATATATCCCTATATATAGTAAAGAACTGCTGCATATCTATTCCTATATATAGAAAAGCACTGCTGCATATCTATTCCTATATATAGAAAAGCATTGCTGCATATCTATCCCTATATATAGTAAAGCTCTGCTCCATATCTATCCCTATATATAGAAAAGCGCTGCTGCATATATATCCCTATATATATATATATATATATATATATATATATATATATATATATATATATATATATATATATATAAAAGCACTGCTGCATATCTATCCCTATATATAGAAAACCACTGCTGCATATACCTGTATATCCCTATATATAAAAAAGTTTATATATCCACAGTAATAAAAAGGTACAGATTAGCAGCCATCATGAGAAGTAACCGATCAGACTCTCGACCAGAGCTATTCTTTATTTGTATAAGACCCTAAAATACAAAACAGATCTCAGAATGAAATGCATTATTTGGGATGGAATACAAATCATTTCCTGTTGAGAGAAAATAATTGAAATTAAACATTCATTATATTTTATTAAATTTATCCAAAATTTCTCATTTTTTTCTTGCTTGCTAAATACTTGCGGTTGTTTCTCTCAGGTCTCAGTAGTATTATAAAGCATTTAGGTACAAATATACAGCCTAGAAGCCCAGCACTGGATGCGAGCATGGCAAATATCTGCACAGCTACCGTGTACTTGCCATTGGTACTCAGGAATGCTGGGATAAAGGAGATCCAAACACTGCAGAAAACCAACATGCTGAAGGTGATCAGTTTGGCTTCATTGAAGCTGCCAGGTATGTTCCTTGCCAAAAAGGCAGCAAAAAAACTGACCATAGCCAGAAACCCCATGAATCCCAGTGTCACATAAAAGAAGAATTTTTGTCCTTTATAACATTCAAATGTCATCTTATTGGTTGTAGACTCTGTATTTAATTTTGGAAATGGTGGAGAGATAATAAGCCAGACTGAGCAAACTGTAGCTTGGAACATGGAACAAAATCCTACAACGTGCCGCGGAATACAAGATCCCAAACATTTTCTCAAAGGACTGTTGAGGTTTGTCGTCTTAAATGCAACAATGACCATGATAGTCTTAGCCAACACAGAGGATATGCTAACAGAAAACACCACACTGAACAGAGACTGCCAGATCAGACAGGTGAATGCTGAGGGAGGACCTATAAAGACCAAGCAGCAGAGGAAACAGAGCGTGAGAGACACCAACAGAAGATAGCTCAACTCTCTGTTTGTAGCCTTGATTACCGGAGTGTCTTGGTTTTTCATAAAGATGAACAGGATGCAGAGAGTGAGGAGAGAAAAGACTACGACAAGAGTAACCAACATGATTCCAAGTGGCTCTTGGTACGAGAGGAACTCTATCACCTTGGGAACACATCTGTCACGTTCTTCACTGGACCACTGGTCTCCAGGACATTTAAGGCACTCTACTGAATCAAAATCAAAATCCATAGGTTATTTATTTAATGACAGCTACTGTTAAAGGGAGATTAAACAAACATATTTACAGTGCATTTGCATTTTTACCACTCCCCTTTCTTTGCACACTATAACGTTGTGCTTTACCCAGTTTTGGTTCCCCCTCCATTGCCACATTCTTAGGCTCACAACTCCCTTTTTTGTTTTGTATTTTTAAGGAAATGTGAAGCAAAAGGTAGAACCAGTCTGAGTCTGTATCATCCTTCACTCTGACAAGGGTGTAAATTTGCATCTAATCCAGGAGAAACAGAGCTTGGGCTCTTGAGGCGCCGGTGTTACAGACCTCTGATTGGCTATACCTATTCCTTAAAGTTTCCTGGAAAAAAAAATAGCTTTAAAGAAAGAGGCAGTTTAATTACAAACGTGTCAAATAAGTGGGACTCTAAAACCAGTTAAAGGCATAAATTGTAGCAAACAAGGTGGCAAAACCCCAATGGTATATATCATACAATTGCATACAATAAAGTACAGACAATTATATATTATAAAATAGTAAAACGTATGATATATAATGATATATATCATACAATTGTATAAAATAAATACTGCTACTGATATATATCATAAAATTTTATAAAATAAATACTGCTACTGATGTATATCATACAATTGTATAAAATAAAGTGCTGCTAATAATATATATCATACAATTGTATAAAATAAAGTGTTGCTAATGATATATATCATACAATTGTATAAAATAAAGTACTGCTAATGATATATATCATACAATTGTATAAAATAAAGTACTGCTAATGACATACAGTATATCATTCAATTGTATAAAATAAAGTACTGCTAATGATATATATCATACAATTGAATAAAATAAAGTACTGCTAATGATATATATCATACAATTGTATAAAATAAAGTACTGCTAATGACATACAGTATATCATACAATTGTATAAAATAAATACTGCTAATGATATATATCATATAATTGTATAAAGTAAAGTACTGCTGATATATATCATACAATTGTATAAAATAAATACTGCTAATGATATATATATATATATCATACAATTGAATAAAATAAAGTACTGCTAATGATATATATCATACAATTGTATAAAATAAAGTACTTCTAATGATATATATCATACAATTGTATAAAATAAATACTGCTAATGATATATATCATACAATTGTATAAAATAAATACTGCTAATGATATATATCATACAATTGTATAAAATAAGGTACTTTTAATGATATATATCATACAATTGTATAAAATAAAGTACTGCTAATGATATATATCATACAATTGTGTAAAATAAAGTACTGCTGATATATATCATACAATTGTATAAAATAAAGTACTGCTGATGATATATATCATACAATTGTATAAAATAAAGTACTGTTAATTATATATATATATATATATATATATATATATATATATATATATATCATATAATTGTATAAAATAAAGTACTGCTAATGACAAATATCATACAATTGTATAAAACAAAGTATTGCTAATGACATATTTCATAAAATTGTTGTATAAAATAAAATACTGCTAATAATATATCATACAATTGTATAAAATAAAACATTGCTAATAATATATCATACAATTGTATAAAATAAAGTACTGCTAATGATATATATCATACAGTTGTATAAAATAAATACTGCTAATGATATATATCATACAATTGTATAAAACACATTACTTGCATAATACAGCAGCCGTGAGACATTGGCCTCTATTTATCAATGTCTGTTGGACCTGATCTGACAGTGCGGATCAGGTCCGACAGACATCGCTGAAGACCAAGTTGCAGCCTTGCAAATTTGTTCCACAGAAGCTTCATTTTTGAAAGCCCAAGAAGAGGAAACAGCTCTTGTGGAATGAGCCATAATTCTCTCAGGAGGCTGCTGTCCAGCAGTCTCATAAGCCAAATGAATTATACTTCGTAACCAAAAAGAAAGAATAGTAGCAGTAGCTTTCTGACTTTTACGTGTCCCAGAGAAACAGACAACGAGGGCAGAGGACTGGCAAAAATATTTAGCCATCTGTAAGTAGAATTTAAGATCATGTACAACATCCAAATTGTGTAACAAACATTCTTTGGAAGAAAAAGAATTAGGACACAGAGAGGGAACATCCTGATTGATATTTCTATTAGAAACAACCTTAGGAAGGAAACCTAACTTAGTACGAAGAACTGCCTTATCAGCATGAAAAATAAGAGGAATCACACTGCAGAGCTGAGAGTTCCGAGACTCTTCAAGCAGAAGATATAGCAACAAGAAACAAAACCTTCCAAGATAAAAACTTAATGTCTATGGAAGGAAATGGCTCAAATGGAGCCAGCTGTAAAACTTTAAGAACAAGGTTAAGGCTCCAGAAGGAGCAACAGACTTAAAGACAGGCCTGATTTTGACCAATACCTGACAAAAAGATTTCACATCTGGCACATCTGCCAAACATTTATGTAGTAAAACTGATAAAGCAGAAATCTGACAATCCCTTCTCCAGGCCTTCCTGAAGAAAAGATACAATTCTAGAAATTCTAATTCTACTCCAAGAGTAGCCCTTGGATTCACACCAATAAAGATATTTACGCCATATCTTATGGTAAATCTTTCTAGTAACAGGCTTGCGAGCCTGAATCATGGTCTCAATGATCGACTCAGAAAAGCCATGCTTAGACAGAATTAAGCGTTCAATCTCCAAGCTGTCAGCTTCAGAGAAATGAGATTTGGATGAAGGAAGGGACCCTGAATCAGGAGGTCCTTCCTGAGAGGTAGTTTTCAAGGTGGGAGAGATGACATCTCCACTAGGTCTGCAAACCATATCCTGCGGCTGCGAGGCCATGCAGGGTCTATTAGAATCACTGACGCCCTCTCCTGTTTTATATGAACAATGACCCGTGGAAGGAGAGCAAATAGAGGAAACAGGTATGCCAACCTGAAAACCCAGGGAACCACCATAGCATCTATCAGAACAGCCTGCGGATCTCTTGACCTTGAACCGTAACTTGGAAGCTTGGCATTCTGATGAGACACCATCAGATCTAACTCCGGAACCCCCCATTTGTGGACTAAGCTGGAAAATACCTCCGGATGGAGTTCCCACTCCCCGGGATGAAAAGTCTGTCTGCTCAGAAAATCAGCTTCTGAGTTGTCTACTCCTGGAATGTGGATGTCAGATAGACAGCAATTGTGGATTTCTGCCCAATGAAGTATCCAAGTAACCTCCTTCATGACTAAGGAACTCCGAGTTCCTCCCTGGTGATTGATGTAAGCCACAGAGGTTATGTTGTCTGACTGGAACCTGATAAACTGGGCTGAGGACAAGGTAGTCCAGGTAGTGTGCCACAGCAATTCCACGGGAACTGATCACTGCCAAAAGAGCCCCCAGAACCTTTGAAAAAATTCTGGGAGCCGTGGCTAGACCAAATGGAAGGGCCACGAACTTGAAATGTTTGTCCAGAAAGGAAAATCTCAGGAATTTGTGATTGTCCCTGTGAATAAGAACATGAAGATATGCATCCTTTAGGTCTATAGTTGTCATGAACTGACCCTCTTGTACTAAAGGAAGAATGGAGCATATAGTCTCCATATTAAAGGATGGAACTTTAAGAAACTTGTTTAGACACTTCAAGTGTAGAATGGGACGGAAAGTTCCCTCTTTTTTGGGAATCACAAATAGGTTGGAGTAGAACCCGAGACCCTTTTTCTGATCTGAAACTGGAACTATCACTCCCAGAGAAGAAAGATGTTGTATAAATTTCAAGAACACCTCTCTCTTTATCTGGTCTGCAGATAATCTTGAGAGATGGAATTTGCCTCTGGGAGGAAAAGTCTTGAATTCCAATTTGTAACCCTGGGATACTATTTCCACAGTCTAGAGATCTGGGACACCTCGTACCCAGGCTTGAGAGAACTGAGAAAGTCTGTCCCCCACCTGATACAATTGTATAAAATAAATACTGCTAATGATATATATCATACAATTGTATAAAATAAAGTACTGCTAATGATATATATTATACAATTGTATAAAATAAAAAAGTACTGCTGATATATATCATACAATTGTATAAAATAAAGTACTGCTGATATATATCATACATTTGTATAAAATAAGTACTGCTAATGATATATATCTTACAATTGTATAAAATAAAGTACTGCTAATGATATATATCATACAATTGTATAAAACAAAGTACTGCTGATATACATCATACAATTGTATAAAATAAATACTGCTAATTATATATAGCATGCAAATGTATAAAATAAAGTACTGCTAATGATATATATCATACAATTGCATAAAATAAATACTGCTAATGATATACAGTATATCATACAAATGTATAAAATAAAGTACTGCTAATAATATATATATATATATATATATATATATATATATATATATATATATATATCATACAATTGTATAAAATAAATACTGCTAATGATATATATCATACAATTGTATAAAATAAAGTACTGCTAATGACATATATCATACAATTGTATACAATAAAGTACTGCTAATGATATATATAATACAATTGTATAAAATAAAGTACTGTTAATGATATATATCATACAATTGTATAAAGTACTGCTAATGACATACAGTATATCAAACAATTGTATAAAATAAATACTGCTAATGATATATAACATACAATTGTATAAAATAAAGTACTGCTAATGACATACAGTATATCATAAAATTGTATAAAATAAAGTACTGCTAATGATATATATCATACAATTGTATAAAATAAAGTACTGTTAATGACATATATCATACAATTGTATAAAATAAATACTGCTAATTATATATATCACACAATTGTGTAAATTAAAATACTGCTAATGATATATATCATACAATCATATAAAAAAAAGGACTGCTAATGATATATATCATGTGCATGTGTGCGAGAACTTGTGTGTGTGTGTATGGTTATGTGAATGCGTGCAAGAAATTGTGTGTGTGTGTTTTGTCATGTGAATGCGTGAGAGAACTTGTGTGTGTGTGTGTGTATGGTCATGTGCATGTGTGCAAGAACTTGTGTGTGTGTGCATGTGTGCAAGAACTTGTGTGTGCCTACATGTGTATGGTTATGTGCATGTGTGCGTGCATGTGTATGGTCATGTGTATGTGTGCGAGAACTTGTGTGCGTGTGGTCATGTGTATGTGTGCAAGAACTTGCGTGTGTGCATGTGTATGGTTATGTGCATGTGTGCGAGAATTTGTGTGCATGTGGTCATGTGTATGTGTACAAGAACTTGTGGGTGTGTGTGTGCGCGCATGTGTATGGTTATGTGCACGTGTGCAAGAACTTGTGTGCGTGTGGTCATGTGTATGTGTGCAAGAACTTGCATGTGTGCATGTGTATGGTTATGTGCACGTGTGCGAGAATTTGTGTGCATGTGGTCATGTGTATGTGTACAAGAACTTGTGTGTGTGTGTGCATGTGTATGGTTATGTGCACGTGTGCAAGAACTTGTTTGCGTGTGGTCATGTGTATGTGTGCAAGAACTTGCGTGTGTGTGTGCAAGCAAGAGTTTCTATGTGTAAATTGACTTAAAGGGAAAGGCAAGCCCAAAAAAACATTCATGATTCAAATAGGGCATGCAATTTTAAACAACTTTCCAATTTACTTTTATTGCCAATTTTCCTTTGTTCTCTTGGTATTCTTAGTTGAAAGCTAAACATAGGAGGCTTATATGCTAATTTCTTAGACCTTGAAGGCCGCCTCTAATCTGAAAGCATTTTGACATTTTTTCACCACTAGAAGGAGTTAGTTCATGTGTTTTATATAGATAACAATGAGCTCATGCACGTGAAGTTACCCAGGAGAGAGCACTGATTGGCTAAAATGCAAGTCTGTCAAACTGAAATAAGGGGGTAGTCCGCAGAGGCCTAGATACAAGGTAATTACAGAGGTAAAAAGTGTATTATTATAACTGTGTTGGTTATGCAAAACTGGGGAATGGATAATAAAGGGATTATCTATCTTTTTGAACAACAAAAAGTCTGGTGTTGACTGTCCCTTTAATTGACCTTTATACCCTTCTAACATAACTGCTTTAGCATTATTATTATTAATGTGTTTAATTGCTGTAAACCAACATGATGTATTTGCCACCTCTCCCACAGAACATGACACACAGTCAAAGCAATACCTTGGCTGACCCACACGAGCGGCTTTCCTGAACCCTGGGTTGCAGCTGTTACTGCAGACGGAGAGGGGAACCTGCAAGGAACAGCGATTACCCAGTTATTGTTAAACCAATACAATGTTTGTTGCCTGGTCAGATTAGACCGTAACTAACAAACATATTTTCACATCTGAGAACGTTATACATTTGTTGATTATAAAGTCAAATATATGAATATTAAGTTCACATTTTCATGCAATGTCTAAACTTGTAGGACAAATTAACCAGGTAAACAGTGATATAATTAATCTTTTGGCTACATAGGGCCTGATATTCAAAAGCTCGCCGCTCACGTGAGATGACCTAAGACGTCCGTATGGAGAGGCCCCATAGAAACACAGATTTTAGTTTAAAAGATGCTTTTCTCACTATGAACGGTTAATGATGTGAAGGAGAAACACCTACACTATAAGGGATAAAAAAATACAAAATTTCTCCATGCCGGCGAGCTTTTGAATAATGGCCATTTTGCTCCTTTGTCAAGATTTTCTACCTGGATGTGCGCATGCGACCAATTACGTAATCAAACTCCAGATGTTTGAAAAGAATGTGTGGAATGCGATTACGTAATTACAAGCTTGCGCAGATCGAGGTAGCAAATCTAGACTAGCATTTATTTTTATTAATATGGCCATGTAGATGCGCGCCTGCGCAATTAAACACGGTGCTATTAAAGTGATACTGAACCCACATTTTTTCTTTTATAATTTAAAGAGATCCTGCAATGTATAGCAAGTATCTAATTTACTCCTATTATCATTTTTTTTCTTTCTCTTGGTATCTTTATTTGAAAAAACAGGAATGTAAGCTTACAAGCACCAGGGTAGCGCTTGATGATAGGTGGCAAAATGCAGCCACCAATCAGCAAGCACTATCCAGTGTGCTGGACCAAAGATGGCCCGGCTCCTAAGCTTACATTCCTGTTTTTTCAAATAAAGATACCAAGAGAAAGAAGAAAAATTGTTAATAGGAGTAAATTAGAAAGTTGTTTAAAATTGCTGCTCTATCTGAAGTATGAAAGAAAAATGATGTGTTGCATATCCCTTTAAGTTTTAATGAATTCACATTAGTCAATGTATTTTGTTAATGATTTTCAACATCAATTTAATATTAACAAGGTAAACTCGGCTCTTTGTTTTTTTCTTTTCCCTCTATGTTCCTGGTTGTGCCAATTCGTTGTTGTCATTTTAATCACGTATTTGTCCTTCCCAGCTCACTTTTGTAAATAAATTCCCCACACAACCTCAATGTTTAATCCTAATACCAACCATTAACTCTAACCTCAATGCCTATCCTTAATCTCAACCATTAACCCTAACCCTAATGATAACTCTAATCTCAATGCCTAACCTTAATCTCAACCATTAACCCTAACCCTAATAATAACCCTAATGTCAAAAACTAATAATAATCTCAATTCCTAACCTTGATCTCAACCATTAACCATAACCCTAACAATAACCCTAATCTCAAAAACTAATCCTAACCTCAATTCCTAACCCTAATCTCAACCATTAACCCTTTGCATAATAACTCTAATCTCAATGCCTAACCTTAATCTCAACCAATAACCCTAACCCTAATAATAAACCTAATCTCAAAAACTAATACTAACCTTAATTCCTAACCCTAATCTCAACCATTAACCCTAACCCTAATGATAACTCTAATCTCAATGCCTAACCTTAATCTCAACCATTAACCCTAACCCCAATAATAACCCAAATGTCAAAAACTAATCCTAACCTCAATTCCTAACCCTAATCTCAACCATTAATTCTTATCATAATGATAACTCTAATCTCAATTCCTAACCTTAATCTCAACCATTAACCCTAATCCTAATAATAATCCTAATCTCAAAAACTAATCCTAACTTCAATGCCTATCCTGAATCACAACTATTAACCCTAACCCTAAGAATAACTCTAATCTCAAAAACTAATCCTTCTCATTCCTAAATCTAATCTCAACCATTAACCATAATGATAACTCTAATCTCAATGCCTAACCGTAATCTCATCCCTTAACCCAAATGCTAATGATATAACCCTAATCTCAAAAACTAATCCTAACTTCAATGCCTAAACCTAATCCTAGCCATAATTTTTTTCCTCAATGATTAGCTATAATTCCAGTCATCACCCTAACTAATTTCTAAATATAATATCATTTACCATTTACCATTTACCTCAACCTTAATGCTTAACTGTAATCCCAACAATTAATCCTAAAATGAATGCCGAACACTAATTTTGCACATTAACTCTATGTCACGGCATACATGGGTATTGAACCCAGGATTGTTGGTTTGCATTGCAATGAGTTACCTCTGAGCTATAGGTTAGCTCTACATTCTGCTCTATATTTCTAACCTATTCTTTTGTTTTGTTTTTTACTCTTTGGCTCCGCCTGCCTTCCAGCTGTGGTAGATCTTCAATGAGCTACTGCTATAAATACTCTGCACTTCCTGTCCTCCATACCTGTTTGTTGTACTTGCTCCTAGGGTGTGCTTTGCTACTCTTTTGCCTGCTGATTATGTACCTCATTGCCAGACTGCGTATTGACTTCCTTCCTGTCTCGACTACTCTCTTGGATTACCCTTTTGTGCCACATTGCCTGCCTGTTGGCTGTTCCATTAAATATTTGCCTTGCCCTCAGCCGCTTCCCTACTACAAACTATACCAACGATCGGGAACCCTCCAACTAGCAGCCAGTAGTAAAGGGTGTACCTCACTGTGGTACCGTAATCCCTAATCCAAATCCCTAACTTTAACCCTAATCTTGGGGTCTAAACTTTAATCCTTAACATTAACCCTAATACAATATCAATGGCTAAACCTAATTTTAACCATTAAACCTAACAACAATGTCAAACCCTAGTCCAAGTCAATAACCTTAAATTTAATGTCTAAGACAAAACCTAATGGCTTCCCTGTACCCCAAACTGTAACCCTAAACTCAGTTTCTAAAACTTACTTAAATGTCTAACTCTAACCCCAATCCTTTGCCCAAACACCCATCCCTTGCCTTAACCATATCTCTAACTGTAAACCCAATGCCTGGCTTCAATATCACAACTTAACCATAATCCTTAAACCTAACCCAAAGGCATAAACCCAATTTATTCACTTTCCTCAGAGTTTTTTTGGACTTTAAATAATCAATCTAATTCCTAACTATGACTCAAACCTTTAACCCAAATTATATTCCTCAACCCCAGTTTCTAACCTTTACTTTAGTACTTAACTCAAACTTCAATGCTTATCAATTATCCTAATACCTTACCCTAACTTTTGTCTCTAACTCTTATCTTTCACTAATACCAAACACAACCCAATGCAAACCCATAATTTACTTAGCACTAACCATATTCCCTAACTACATTTGTTATGCCCCACTCACTCCCAAACCATAAAACCAATGTCCAACTCTTTCCCAAATTCCTTACACTATCTCCACTCCTACATTCAGTTAACCCTAAACTAAAACATAACCTTGATGTTATTTTAGATTTTAGGCTACAACATTCATGTGCCAGGAAGAAAAGGTGTTTGACAAATCTATAATCTCTGCCCTTCACATTGCAGCTGTCATATTGTGGTTGGGGACCTCATGATCAGGTCATAGAAGCCTGATGTGAATTATTATTACAGGTGGCCCTCGGTTTACAATGGTTCAATTTGCACCGTTTCAGAATAACAACCTTTTTTCAGTCATGTGACTGCTATTGAGAAGCAGTGCATTGATTAAAATAGCCAGTAGGTGGAGCTGTCCACTTGTGTTGCAGCAAAGATATGCAAGTCAAGCAAGCTGAAATTAATCAGTTTAACCAGACCTGAGCTATCCAGCAGATTTCAAAGGAACAAGATCTTCCTGTCTATAAATCAGTCTAGATTGGAATGCATAGAAAGAAGTGTTTGCAGAAAAATGCAAGTAAAGTCTGTGTTGTTTGATTATTGTATTAGGTTTATAATGCTGTTTAGAAAATGTTTATGTTCATTTAAAGGGACACTGAACCCAATTTTTTTCAGAAAGAGCATGCAATTTTAAGCAACTTTCTAATTTACTCCTGTTATCAATTTTTCTTCATTCTCTTGCTATTATTATTTTAAGAAAGAAGGCATCTAAGCTTTTTTTTGGTTTCAGTACTCTGGACAACACTTTTTTATTGGTGGATGAATTTATCCACCAATTAGCAAGGACAACCCAGGTTGTTCACCAAAAATGGGCCGGCATCTAAACTTACATTCTTGCATTTAAAATAAAGATACCAAGAGAATGAAGAAAATTTGATAATAGGAGTAAATTAGAATGTTGCTTAAAATTTCATGCTCAGTCTGAATCACGAAAGAAATTTTTTGGGTACAGTGTCCCTTTAACTTAGTTTAATTATATATTCTGTGTTTTGTGATTATTTATTAGGTTTACAATTCTGTTCAGCATTTATAGTCTTCATTTGGAACCTAACTCCCTCACTTCCCATTGACTTACATTATAAACTAGGTTTCAAATTACAACGGTTTCGATTTACAACCATTCCTTCTGGAATCTAACCCCGGCGTAAACTGAGGGCTACCTGTATTATTATTATTATTATTATGATGATGATGCTATTTGGTTTTTGTTTTTAAAACAATTATACTTTCCTAAGTGGTTAATGACTGATTATATTGGCTGCTATTCTAGACCATAAAACACTGGTTTCTTTATCTACAATAATTACCTATCTGTACTTACATGGGTGAATTTCTTATTCCATAATATAATGCCAATGTTAAGAGTAATCTGGTCATCTGACAATGCATTTGGATCAAACCTTCCCACGTTCACTAGGTTGAAAGTATCGTTGAGAATTTGAATATTCATGATGTCATAGGTAGCTGGAATGTCCCCATTGGAATTAAAAGTGGTCCAGTCCCCAGATTTGGGGCGGAAACTGGTTTTCTTGAGAGAGTGAAGAACCTGTGTATAGGACATCATATGGTTTGTTAACAAAGATATATCTATTTATTTTTGGGTGAGCAATGCAGGTTAGATAGCAGTAGTTTAACATCATATGTTCACATCTCTTAAGTGAACATTTATAAGTGAAAATTACACAAGAATTGAACAAGGATTGGACAAGGGACAAGGCAAGTTCTGTTGTAACACTGTGTTTTATTCACTGCTTAGTTTGTTATAATGCTCAATATTTTCATATTTCTTTTTGCTACCTTTTGTCTCTATAACAAACTACTTTATTCTATTACTCCTTCCCCCTCACAACCTCCACTGTTCATCAGCCCATCTATCTTAACCTCACCTTACCTTTGTATTCATGAACTTCACACATTCCTAAAGACTCTCTCTCTCCCTTGCACTTCAGCCCGAAAACAGTCTCATTACTGCAAACCTGCATCTCATCTCATGTCACTCTCCCTCTTGCTCATACTAGCTGCTGGTGACATCTCTCCTAATTCTCCCCCACAACTTCCTAGCCTTGCACATCCATGTGTGCTTTTCAATAGACTTCAAAAACAAAACTCTGGTAACCTTAATCTCATCCTCTTGCATCTAAAACCGCCACCCCCTTCACCTGTGCACTCTGGAACTCTTGCTCTGTTTGCAAAAAGCTCACTTCTATCCATGACCTCTTTAACTCCCACTTTATTAACCTTCTGGCTCTTACAGAACCCTGGCTCTCTGTTTCAGACACTGCTGCACTGTCACATGGGGGTCTCCATTTCAGCCACACTCCTAGGTCTGGCAATGGACAAGGAGGTGTTGGTTGGTATTTTACTTTCCTCTCGTTGCACCTTTCAACAAATACAGCCCTTCTCTTCCCTCACATTTTCTTCATTTGAAGTTTATTTTCTCCCCTCTCTATACATGTTGCAGTCATATACCGCTCCCCTGGCTCCAATCACTTTGCTGCCTGACTTCCTTATTTCCATTCCTCAGACACTCCTGCCCTCATTCTTGGTGACTTCAACATCACTCTTGACAATCCCACTGCCTCCTCTGCAAAACAACTTCTGCAACTCACTTTCTCTTTCAGCCTATCACAATGGACTGATTCTCCGACTCACAAAGATGGTCACTCCCTTGATCTGATTTTCAGCTATCGATGCACTCTCTCAAATTTCACAAACTCGCCTTTTCCTCTTTCTGACCATCATCTCCTAACTTGCAACATCACTTCCCTTCCCTCCCTTTATTATTCCACTAAATGGAATAATAAAGGTATTTTATTGATTTTGGAGGCTGGAATCTTTTTGTTTTTGATTCCCTATGGAATCAGATAAGTTTAAAAAAACAATTTAGGTTAGGTTTTTCAGAGTCTTTAAAGGACGAACTCTCTAGATTAGGCATGCCAGAAACACTTGAAGCATTAATAAAATTATGTACAGCCTTAGATCGAAGACTAAGAGAGAGACGTGCGGAAAGGTTAAATACCGACATTCCACAAAAGAGACCTAGTACCTATTACAGTAAAAGAGCAACATCAACAACCACTCCCATGGAAATTGGCATAATAAAGGGGCCTTTATCACAAGACTTCGTGACCATAGGTTGTTCACAAAACTGGAAAAATTACTGTTTCATGCTAATAAAATAAAATTCCTTGGATACATAATCACCCCAGACAGAGTACAAATGGATCCAGAAAAGGTTTTAGCAATTAAAAATTGGCCTAGACCAACCTCTGTCAAATCCCTCCAGAGATTTATAGGATTTTCAAATTTTTATAGGAAATGTATCTTTAATTTCTCAAAGATAATTAAACCATTAACTGCTCTAACCAAAAAGAACCAGAAATTCCTTTGGACTCTTGCTGCAGAACAAGCTTTTCATCTATTAAAACATAGTTTTACCTCTGTGCCTATCCTAAATCTCCCTGACCAAACATCTCAATTCATAGTAGAGGTTGACGCTTCTAACACAGGTATTGGAGCTATTTATCTCAACGAAAAGATGAAACTTCCAAACAGTGCCCAGTAGCCTTCTATTCAAGAATGTTACAACCAGCAGAGGTAAATTACTCTGTTGGGGACAAAAGAGTTACTCGCCATAAAATCTGCCTTAGAAACATGGTGACACATCCTAGAGGGTACATCAAAACCTTTTTTGATATTCACTGATCACAAAAATCTTGAATATTTAAAAAAGAATAAAACGCTCTCCTCCCGACAAGTAAGATGGGCTCTATTCATGGATAGGTTCAATTTCGACATAACTTATTGCCCGGGAACATTAAACACCAAGGCAGATGCATTATCACGTATAAATGATTTTGTCCCAAAACTGGAAAAAGAAACCCACATCATACCTACGAGCAAAATCATAAGATCTCTAACCTCGTTTGAAAAAGAGATTCTCAAAGCCTTAGAAAATGAGAACCCATCAAGTATCACCTTCTTAAACAAAGCTCATTCTGGTTTATATTTTAACAAAAACATGATATACATGCCAAGAACCCTCAGGGATTCAATTATGTCTCATTTCCACAATTCACCTATTTCTGGACATCCTGGTGTACATAAGACTACAGACCTAGTTAGATGTCATTTTTGGTGGCCTCATATGGATCAAAATATCCATGAATATGTGATCGCTTGTGATGTTTGTGTCAGAAATAAAACTGATCGCAAGAAACCATTCGGCTAATTAAATCCAACACCTATTCCAGACACCCCATGGTCAACTATTTCAATGGATTTTATAGTCGAACTCCCTCTCTCACAACAATACAACACTATTCTCGTTGTCGTGGATCATCTAACAAAATTAGCACACTTTATCTTATTGAAGCACTTGCCTACTGCCAATACTTTTCTTACACAAATTGTAAGACTTCATGGATTACCTACTACCGTAATAACTGATCGAGGGACTCAATTTACCTCATTCTTCTGGAAAGCACCATGTAATATATTCAAGATCGACTCCCGTCTCTCCACTGCTTTCCATCCATAGACAAATGGACTGACAGAAAGAGTTAACCAGATTCTCAAACAGTACTTAAGATGCTATGTATCCCACTTACAAGATGATTGGTTCTCCTATTTACCCATGTCAGAGTTTTCTCCTAAAAACTCCATCTCTAGCTCTACTAAAATGACTCATGTTTTCGCTACATACAGCTATCATCCTAGAACCCTGATCCTTTCCAACACTGACAATATATCTCCTGCTGCAACTGATTACACTACTACTTTGATGGAAGGAATAGATCTTTTAAAGATTCATTTAACTGAAGCTAAAGTGAATCAGAAGCATTACTATGATCTAAGACATAGACCTAGTCCTGAATATACGTTTGGAAATTTAGTTTGGCTCAGCACAAAACATCTGAGACATAAAGTTCCTTCCAGGAAACTCAGAAATCATTTTATTGGTCCTTTTCCAACAAAAATGCTTGTACAGTCATCTTAGATCTTCCGGACTCTTATAAGGTACACCTTGCATTTCACGTCTCTCTCTTGAAGCCATATATCCCAAATCAACATCCAAATAGTACAAAAGTTCCCCTACCTCCACTGAGTATTGAGGATCATGAAAAACATATGAAAAATGTAAAGTGCAGTCAATTCTCGACTCTTGTCCCAGACGCAAGAAACTAGAATACCTTGTGAGTTGGAAAATATATGGTCCTGAGGAAAATTCTTAGGCACCATATACTGATGTGCATGCCCCAAAATTGCTTAGAGCTTTTCATATGCGATATCCCCTGAAACCGCAACTCGAATCCTCAGAGAGGATTCCTTGAGAAGGGGGATCTGTAATACCTCTTTAAATGTAACACCTCCTACCCCTTGACTAGACTATATAATGTCACTTCTGGCATCTAATTTTGCTTGAATATTTTGTTCTAACCTACTCCTTGTTTTGGATCATTGTCTAAATTGTTCATAGTCTGTTTTCAAGCTTCACTAAAAACTTCTCAGCTGCTTATCTACAATCTGGTGAGCTGCCAAGCTTTGTTTGCTCCTTTTCCACTTTTACGGAGTTCTAGCCTCACTTTAGATCTCTATCCGCTGTAACCTCACTAAGGACTTTCTCTTTCCCGGCTTCCTTTGCCGATCGATATCGTCACTCACCTTCACCAGCGCTGCTGGTTGCCGACTACTCACCCGACCTTCTGGTTCGTTCTTCAGTGCACGCTGTTGCACCCACGCATCACAAGGAAGCAGCTCTGTTAAATTGGATCTCCGCTTCAAAATTGCTCCTCCGCTGGCAAGAAACCGCAAGTATTTCTGCATGCTGCAGATATTTATTGAACTTTCAACTTATGCTTGTGTCTCTTGCTTATTAACAACCTAAGCTCAATCCAACTAACAAATATTACAGAAGACACGGATTTCATTACCTTTCATACTGCTGACTGAATTTCCTCTACCTTTAACAATGATTTTAAGAGGCCTACTTATCAAGCCGTCAAATATGATGCATTTGCCGGCACCATTATGCTTGCCTAACATAGCCTAACATCGCGGCCGCAGACCTGAATACGCTCTCCTTATTTATCAAAAAAGCTGTCAAAAAGCTGCGCACCAAGTACAGGGCGATAAACAGTGGACTGTTGTTAACTAACAGTCATCAATCTCGCTGCTATTCTGCTTTTTACCAACTTTATTTATACCCTGTCACTAAACACCGCCACTATACTAAAATGTTTAACCCCTATCCCTCCGCTCCTGGAGCCCACTACAACTCTAATAAAGTTATTAACCCCTATCCCGCCGCTGCCAGAACCTACAGCAACTAAATAAATAGATTAACCCCTATCCCGCTGCTCCCGGAGCCCACCGCAACTAAATAAATATATTAACCCCTATCCCGCTGCTCCCTGAGCCCACCACAACTAAATAAATGTATTAACCCCTAAACAGCAGCTCCCAGAGCCCTCCACAGCTAAAAAAATATATTAACCCCTATCCCGCTGCTCCCCAAGCCCACCGCAACTAAATAAATGTATTAACCCCTAAACCTCTGGCCTCCCGCATCACTATTACTTACTAAACCAATTAACCCCTAAACTGCTAGCCCCCCACATCGCCATAAACTAAATTAAGCTATTAACCCCTAAACCTAACAACCCGCTAACTTTACATTAAATATTAACTCATCCCTATCTTATAATAAATTTAAACTTACCTTTAGAATTAAAATGAACTATATTAAACTATTAATTAACCTACCCTAACTATTATACTAAAATTACATTAAACTATATTAAACTATTAATTAACCTACCCTAACTATTATACTAAAATTACATTAAACTATATTAAACTATTAATTAACCTACCCTAACTATTAAACTACAATTACATTAAACTATATTAAACTAGTAAATAACCTACCCTGTTATACTAAAATTACATTTAACTACAAATTAAATAACTAAATTACATATTTAAAAACCTAACCCTACTCAAATTATTTAAATCTACAATAAAAAATGACTAAGTTACAAAAAAATAACAACTAAGTTACACAAAATAAAAAACACTTACGGCCAGATTACGAGTCTTGCATTATGAGGGGTGCGGTGCTAACTTGCACGTTATTGTCACCGCTCACTTACCTACAGCTCTGGTATTACAGGTTTTCATAAACCCAGCGTTAGCAGGCAAGAAGTGAGCGTAGAGGAAAATTGAGCTCTATATCGCACTCCAACCAGTGCTGCTGAAAGCTGTGGTGAGCTGGTTTTACGTGCTCGTGCACGATTTCCTCATAGACATCAATGGGGAGAGCCAGATGAAAAAAAGCCTAACAGGGGGAACTTCCGGGCAGCGGCCATGACAGATCGCACTTCTGCAAGCTGCTCCAGCCATCTAGCATAATCCCTTCAATATCATCCTTTATATGTAGGTTCTGACCCAGAGCCTAACATTTTATATACCTGCAAAAGAAAATCTATCTAACAAGACTAATCTTATTGGAATGGCTGCTGGCTTCAGAGCCTGGAGCTTCATTTGAAGGTTGTGGCCTTCAACACCAGCCATGCAAAATATATGCCCCCCGGCAGGGTGCTTTTAGCCCTGTCGTTAAGTAGTACTAAGTGTGCTTCATTTAAGAGACTCCCTACTTTGGAAGTCATATAAGCACCAAGAGTACAATCATTATTCTTCATCTATTGTGCTGACCTACAGAATTCAAGAAAAGGTCGACATGGAGAACGCTGCTACCTTTCTAGAGGCATTGCGCAATCTCTTGGCGGTACACCACGAGGCCCTTACTGAAAAGCTAAACATGGCGTTTCACTCTGAAGTCCTGCAATCATCACAGCAACCTCTGCAGGTCAAGCCTGTTTTGGCGATGTGTCTAAACAACAGCGTGTTGGGGCCCCAGCGCTTCATAAATACCTTGGCCAGTTGCGGCGAAGTTAGGACACAAGCCGGCACGGAGCTCGAGACTGCAGATGTGGTGCCTACGGCCGTGATTACCAACAGTGCTATCGCAAACACCACTGCCTCATTGCAGATCACCACTAATTACCTGTCTAAGACCCAACTAGCCCCTACGTCTGTTCCGGTGGGACTTATACAAGAAGGAGAGTCTCTGCAGAGGTCCTGCTCCGGGTCCAAAAAGACTCACTAACGCCAAAAATTTGCTCCTCACCTACCTTTTTACTAATATGGAGCTCCTTGCTGCCCGGAGTTGCTGTGGGTCAATTGGGAGGCTGTTTGAGAGCTGAATCACTACCCTTCTGCCTTCATCACTGTATGGCTGACACCTTTGGCGATTATGCGATTGACTAGTGGTGTGGGCTGCCTCCGGGGAATCTGTGCAGGAGTTGGCTGAGTATGGGCCATGCCCGGAGTAACGGAACTATGATGATCGTTTAGTTGCCTTACTATGTTCTGTTAATATACGCTATAGGCTATCCTACATAGTAGTCCTCTGACCCTGATGGTGTTTTGTTTTATCTCTTTGTCTATTTGATGGTTCATATGGGACTTTGCCTTTCTCTCCAATTGTACTTTTGTTTATGTGTTTATGGAATCTTAAACAGTATATTTCTTTGACATGGGGACTTGGCTAGTTGCACATTTGCTGATTTAAAGGGACAGTCAAGGCCCAAAAAAACTTTTATTTTTCAAATAGGGCATGTAATTTTAAACAACTTTCCAATTTACTTTTATCAACAATTTTGCTTTGTTCTCTTGGTATTCTAGTTGAGAGCAAACCTAGAAAGGCTCATATGATAATTTCTAAGCCCTTGAAGGCCGCCTCTAATCACATGCTTTTGTATTTGCTTTTCACAGCAGGGGAGAGTAGTTCAGGTAAACCATATAGATAGAATTGTGATCACACCCGTGGGTTGTGGCAGACACTGCACTAATTGGCTAAACTGCAAGTCAATAGATAATAACTAAAAGTCATGTGATTAGGGGCGGTCAGAAGATGCTTAGATACAAGATAGTCACAGCAGTAAAAAGTGTATTAATATAACAGTGTTGGTTATGCAAAACTGGGGAATGGGTAAAAAAGGGATTATCTATCTTTTAAAACAGCAAAAATTCTGGTGTTGACTGTCCCTTTAAGCTGTTCACGTATTTGCTTTTCACAAGAATGTTATTTTGCTAGATATGGGGTCCTATTATTATTTTATACCAAACACTGTTTCCTATAGATTGAGTAACCTTATGTAGTGTCCCAGTTTAAACTAAAGTTGATCAGCATTTTTACTTTTAGAGCTGATATCTTCCCAGACTTCTAGTAACTCCTGTGATGAGACCTATTATAGTGTGCCTCTGCATTGTGCTGATTCTCCCAGATTTTAGCTAGTTTCTTGCAGAGTGCAATGATGGACCCCTTAGATCTAATATGCAGCAGTAATCTTTTCTATACTTTATTAGTCCCCTTATTCTAGATAGGGGGTAATGTCAGAGTTTCCCTAGAGTTTGTGATCTAACATGACTAAACCTCAGACATCTCTACCTAATTTTTTTTTACTATTTTAAATGTATATGGTAGCCCCATAACCATCTCTTGTATGTAGCATCTTGAGGTCACAGTATATATATCGTTTCCATGCTAGCTGAGTGAAATAGTATAAAGGTATAAATGTTACACCCTTAGCAGGCTATACGTTGAACACCTTATATTAATAGTACTGTTGAGCAATATACATTTTTGCCTTAACAATGTTTTACTAATTGTCCTGAGATCAGTAACTATCATGCATTGGTCAGCACGGAGAGTTCAATGTTATGCTATTTCAATAGAAAAAATAAAATCTGAGGTTCAAACATCGAGACCCATAGGTGGTCTCCTCTTTATCAGATAGCTCTCTGCTAATCTCAATACCCCACACAGTATGAGGTTTAAAGAGAGGCCTCTGTAATAATTTAGAGGGCCTGAATTGCTATTGGCACGTGTTTTATTTTCTTTCTTTGGGTGTTTTTTTTTCTCTCCCTTTTTGCAGCAATTGTCTATCTTGAGAGTTATATATCATATTGTTAACAAACGCCACGCAATTCATGTAGACTTTAATTAGGGAGTCTATATTATGCTCTTTGTTATTGCAGATACTGCGGATGGTTTTAAGCCCTCTGTTATAATAGACTCTGTTCATTGCATATGCCTTCTCAATATGTGATCTATATGGTGCATTTTGTCTTATATTCTCTCTTTTTTGTTTTTGATTCGCAATCATCCAATTCTGTAACACTCTATATGTATGCAAAAACCTTGACCTCAGTAAACAAAAACAAAAAAAAGCCTAACACCTGCGATAAAGCAGCGTAAAGCTCTGTAACGCAGCCCCATTGATTCCTATGGGGAAACTAAATTTATGTTTACACCTAACACCCTAACATAAACCCAGAGTCTAAACACCCCTAATCTTACACTTATTAACCCCTAATCTGCCGCTCCGGACATCATCACCACTATAATAAACATATTAACCCCTAACCCGCCATACTCCCGCATCGCAAACACTAGTTAAATATTATTAACCCCTAATATCGCTGCCACCTACCTACATTTATTAACCCCTAATCTGCCACCCCAACGTCGCCACCACTATACTAAATTTATTAACCCCCTAAACCTAAGTCTAACCCTAACACCCCCTAACTTAAATCTAATTAAAATAAATCGAAATAAAACCTACTATTAATAACTAAATAATTCCTATTTAAACCTAAATACTTACCTTTAAAATAAACCCTAAGCTAGCTACAATATTAATAACTAATAGTTATACACAAAGATCAATAAGGGGGCACTCTATAATATAGTGTACAGCAGTAAAATCATATAACATATGATTAAAACAAATGATTTTAAAAGATGTAACAGATGTTAATATGACATCTAAACATTTGGCACCAAGGTGGTTGTTAGTAAAATAACGTAAGGTGGTTGTTTGTAAAATAACGTAAGGTGGTTGTTTGTAAAATAACGTAAGGTGGTTGTTTGTAAAATAACGTAAGGTGGTTGTTTGTAAAATAACGTAAGGTGGTTGTTTGTAAAATAACGTAAGGTGGTTGTTTGTAAAATAACTGCAAGAACTGATTATACTAAACAAATAAATAATTCTAATTTGGGTGGTTTAGTTGGCGGTAGACATTATGGTAAGAAAGGGATAAACAAATGCCATCTTAAGAGCTGCTGGTGCAACGCCGCCCCCTGCAGACTTGCTGCCAATGGGCCGCCAGCAGGGGGGTGTCAATCAACCCGATCGTACTCGATCGGGTTGATTTCTGGCGATGTCTGTCCGCTTGCTCAGAGCAGGCGGACAGGTTATGGAGCAGTGGTCTTTGTGACCGCTGCTTCATAACTGCTGTTTGTGGCGAGTCTGCAGGCTCGCCAGAAACACGGGGCATCAAGCTTCATACAGAGCTTGATAAATATGCCCCTATGTTTCCATCTGGTCTCAATCTTGATATGGATCTTTCAGCCTTTTGATCATATGATTTGACATCTACTCTATGTCTTAATCGGGTTCTATTACATATTCTCGTATAAGGTTATCTCCTTATCTATTCCATTTTGTATGTATTATAATCTCTTTTTATATTTAAGTGTTGTATTTTTTTATAGATTCATGGGATAAACTATATTATTGGTAGATCATTATGCACTAATTATTAGTTTTTACTTTTTTTTCTTTATTTAGTAGCATGTATCATCATTATTTTAGTATTATTGTATCGCTTGGTTAAGATCAATATTGTTTGTGTTATTGTGTTTGGAATTTATTACTTCCCAGTTGGTAGTTTTTTTGGGGCTGTGAGTCTATGTATTTTATTTTGCAGCGATGGGTAGCAGACACATCTGTATTATCACGTACTGTAGGTAATCTACAAATTCTAATTTCCTTCTTCCTCCCTATACCCCTTTCTAGACCCCTCCTACTCACTTTCACTTTCTATTATATGGTTTTGAGCCGTAAATATATACACTTATATTTTACTAATATGTGTTCTTAGCGGTAATCATCTCATTTTTCTTATTATATCTATTTTAGTCTCAATACACGCACCCTTATATTTCACTAATATCTTTTTACGATCAGTATATTTTTTCAGATTATACTATTCTTATATATATATTGGATATCTTGTCTTTACACTTCCGTGTAATGTATTTATGTGTTTATTATTACTATGTATTTTTGATTTTGTTATAATTTCTTGCAAAACTCATTTATTTAATATGAAGCACCCCTATATGCACATATAGATATTTTTGCACATATGGTTACAACAATATGTTCTCCATTGCGTTGCATCACAAAACATTTTTCTCTCTCGGTTATTATTATGAAGCACAACATGATTATCAATGTTTACATTAGTATCTTTTCCGTTCACTACTTATTATTATTTCACCCTTATGAACGTGATTGGTTCACGTTGTACACACCTTTATTTATCATCCCCCAATGGTAGAGTTATTTCGGTGATGTGTTATTGTTATTGTAAATGAGGTACTCCTCCCCTCTCTTACGATTGGTCTGTTCTTGAATGATGGGCGTGTGTGCGATATGCATGATGTCCCTGGATGGTTGCCGTGATTGTGAATGATGTGTCCCTCCTCTCCCTCCTTGTGATCGTTCCCCTTTTTGAGTGATGTTCATTTGACGAGCGTATGTTTATTTGCGATATGCATGACGTCCTTGGATGGATATTGTATTGCGATGCATACGATTGTGGTGGTTTTGGATTGACAGTTGAGAGTCGCCTTGCCCGGCGATGTAGAGATTTTCTTCTTGGCATGTTTTGTTGTTGAGGATTTGTTTACATATTCATGTGATCGTGTACTTGATCACGCCCATTTTGGCCCCGATTGGTTATTTACGACATGCCTCTTAGGAAATGTTTCCCTCCCCTTAATATCGCACAACCCTTTTATACCTACGTTCCTTTTTTTAGACATATAATAATACATAAATATAGACATAGTTCAACAATATAATACACAATATAAACTGGTAGGATTCTGTTGTCCTGTGAGAATATAAACATTACACATTTTGAAACTGTGAGCTAAGTAGTTAATTGGTGGAAAGATACTTGTACCAAAATCGTCATCATGCTCAACAGCTGTGTACTTGGTGGGTGTGAAAATGTTACTAGATGCCGATTGGCTAATACTTGTTATAAGTGTAGCAGCATTGTAAACTGAATTTATAGCCTGATGAAACCGTGCTGGGACACGGAGAAACGCGTTGCTTGTTTTTATGCTTTTAAGCTGTAATAAACTTCTGATATTTTGATACATTGCTGCTGCCCCTCTGTTTATTGCTGAAGCATCCTGTTTGCTGTGCATGATCTTACTGCACTTTTGCCTAATTCATTGCTGCCTAATTAGCAAAGACTGCACCTTCTATTGTACAACTGTTGCCAAACAGTAAAGAAGCCTCTGGGAACCCCACTGTTCTTTGATACCCCTGTTGTCGGGACTGCAAAAAGATTACCTGATCCAGGTGCCTGGGGAATCTGCCGAGTGACTCTTTGGACTCGGCCTGCTCATATTGCACATCAGTGCTTACAATCACGTGAGTTGGATACTTGTATACGTGCATATCCTATCGTCTTTACCCTCATTTATCTGCACTATGTGGCGCCCTCTGTCTTTCCTGTTTTACATTTTGTTTTGACTTTTATGTAACAGTGCTTTAGTGTAAAACTCATAACTACTGCTTTTAGAACGTGAAACAGATTTTGTTGGTATAGGCTGGAATGCAAGGTTTTTAGTCTCACTGCAAAACTCGTAATGGCAGCGCTATGGAAGTCCCATGAAAAAACGTAATTTTTACGTGTGCTGGACTGACGTTGCTTACAGGCTAAAAGACTTGCAGTACAGCTATACCGACAAGACTTGTAATGGCTGCGGTGCTGTTTTAACACTGAAATGACCATTTTTTCAGTGTTAAAACCCGAACGCACAACTCGTAATCTAGCGGAGTGTTAGTAGCATATAGATACCTGATTTAATTCATGTCTTCCAGTAGTACACAGAGCAAAGGAATAACTATTTATATATATATATATATATATACACACAAGATATACATGATACCTGTCTTCCAGTAATACACAGAGCAAAGGTATAACTATTTATATATATATATATATATATATACACACACACAAGATATAAATGATACCTGGTTTAATTCATGTCTTCCAATATTACACAGAGCAAAGGTATAACTATTTATATATATATATATATATATATATATATATATATATATATATATATATATATATATACACACACAAGATATAAATGATACCTGATTTAATTCATGTCTTCCAGTAGTACACAGAGCAAAGGAATAACTATATATATATATATATATATATATATACACACAAGATATACATGATACCTGTCTTCCAGTATTACACAGAGCAAAGGTATAACTATTTATATATATATATACACACACAAGATATTAATGATACCTGGTTTAATTCATGTCTTCCAGTATTACACAGATCAGTGGTTTAACTATCAGTATGGCAGTAACACACAGGCTATAATAATTGTGATAGTAACATATAGATAACTGATTTAATTAATGTGTTCCAGTAGTACACAGGGCAGTGATTACCCTTCAGTATGGCAGTAACACACAGGCTATAATAATTGTGTTAGTAATATATAGATAACTGATTTAATTAATGTCTTCCAGTACTACACAGAGTAGTGATTAACCATCAGTATGGCAGTAACACACGGGCTATAATTGTGTTAGTAATATGTAGATAACTGATTTAATTCATGTCTTTCAGTACTACACAGAGCAGTGATTAACCATCAATATGTCAGTAACACACAGGCTATAATCTCGTTAATAGTACAGGCTATAATAATTGTGTTAGTAATATATAGATAACTGAATTAATTAATGTCTTCCAGTAGTACACAGAGCAGTGATTAAACATCAGTATGGCAGTAACACACAGGCTATACTAATTGTGTTAGTAATATATAGATAACTGATTTAATGAATGTCTTCCAGTACTACACAGGGCAGTGATTAGCCATCAGTATGGCAGTAATACACATGCTATAATTGTGTTAGTAATATAAAGATAACTGATTTAATTCATGTCTTTCAGTACTACACAGAACAGTGATTACCCATCAGTATGGCAGTAAATCACAGACTATAATTGTGTTAGTAACATCTAGATAACTGATTTAATTAATGTCTTCCAATACTACACAGAGCAGTGATTTAACTATCAGTATGACAGTAACACACAGACTATAATTGTGTTAGTAATATATAGATAACTGATTTAATTAATGTCTTCCAGTACTACACAGAGCAGTGATTATCCATCAGTATGGCAGTAACACACAGGCTATAATATTTGTGTTAGTAATATATAGATAACTGATTTAATTCATGTCTTTCAGTACTACACAGAGCAGTGATTACCCATCAGTATGGCAGTAACACACAGGCTATAATTGTGTTAGAAATATGTAGATAACTGATTTAATTCATGTCTTTCATTAGTACACAGAGCAGTGATTAGCCATCAGTATGGCAGTAACACATAGGCTATAATAATTGTGTTAGTAATATATAGATAATTGATTTAATTAATGTCTTTCAGTACTACACAGAGCAGTGATTAACCATCAGTATGGCAGTAACACACAGGCTATAATTGTGTTAGTAATATATAGATAACTGATTTAATTCATGTCTTCCAGTACTACACAGAGCAGTGATTACCCATCAGTATGGCAGTAACACATAGGCTATAAATGTGTTAGTAATATATAGATAACTGATTTAATTAATGTCTTCCAGTACTACACAGAGCAGTGATTAGCTATCAGTATGGCAGTAACACACATGCTATAATTGTGTTAGTAATATATAGATAACGGATTTAATTAATGTCTTCCAGTAGTAGACAGAGCAGTGATTAACCATCAGTATGGCAGTAACATGCAGGCTATAATTGTGTTAGTAATATATAGATAACTGATTTAATTAATGTCTTCCAGTACTACACAGAGCAGTGATTATCCATCAGTATGGCAGTAACACACAGGCTATAATATTTGTGTTAGTAATATATAGATAACTGATTTAATTCATGTCTTTCAGTACTACACAGAGCAGTGATTACCCATCAGTATGGCAGTAACACACAGGCTATAATTGTGTTAGTAATATGTAGATAACTGATTTAATTCATGTCTTTCATTAGTACACAGAGCAGTGATTAGCCATCAGTATGGCAGTAACACACAGGCTATAATAATTGTGTTAGTAATATATAGATAATTGATTTAATTAATGTCTTTCAGTACTACACAGAGCAGTGATTAACCATCAGTATGGCAGTAACACACAGGCTATAATTGTGTTAGTAATATATAGATAACTGATTTAATTCATGTCTTCCAGTACTACACAGAGCAGTGATTACCCATCAGTATGGCAGTAACACATAGGCTATAAATGTGTTAGTAAAATATAGATAACTGATTTAATTAATGTCTTCCAGTACTACACAGAGCAGTGATTAGCTATCAGTATGGCAGTAACACACATGCTATAATTGTGTTAGTAATATATAGATAACTGATTTAAATCATGTCTTTCAGTACTACACAGAGCAGTGATTAACCATCAGTATGGCAGTAACATACAGGCTATAATTGTGTTAGTAATATATAGATAACGGATTTAATTAATGTCTTCCAGTAGTAGACAGAGCAGTGACTAACCATCAGTATGGCAGTAACATACAGGCTATAATTGTGTAAGTAATATATAGATAACTGATTTAATTAATGTCTTCCAGTACTACACAGAGCAGTGATTTAACTATCAGTATGGCAGTAACGCACAGGCTATAATTGTGTTAGTAATATATAGATAACTGATTTAATTAATGTCTTCCAGTACTACACAGAGCAGTGATTTAACTATCAGTATGGCAGTAACACACAGGCTATAATTGTGTTAGTAATATATAGATAACTGATTTAATTAATGTCTTCCAGTAGTAGACAGAGCAGTGATTATCCATCAGTATGGCAGTAACACACAGGCTATAATTGTGTTAGTAATATATAGATAACTGATTTAATTAATGTATTCCAGTAGTAGACAGAGCAGTGATTAACCATCAGTATGGCAGTAACACACAGGCTATAATTGTGTTAGTAATATATAGATAACTGATTTAATTAATGTCTTATAGTATTAAACAGAGCAGTAGTTTAACCATTTTGTGTCAGTTTAATATATCATAGTTGTTAAATCCTTTTGTGCAAGTAATAAAGCAGTGATTTTACACAGTTATTTATATAGACTAAGTGGATTAAATGTGCCAGTAATTTAAAAAGATGTCATTTAACCAATTAGTGCCAGAACTATAGCAATAATGTCTTAAACAGTTTCTCCTAATATCATATTGAGCAGTGTTAACCATTTTATACTAGAAACACATAAATTAATTGCTTAACCATTTCTTGCTAAATACAGAGCAGTTCTTATACTTGTGTTCCATATTTTACTGGCACAAATGAGTTAAGCAACTGCTCTATGTTTTGCTGTTATAAAAAATGTGAAACCACTGTGGTTACAGTCAGAATGAGCATTAAATTAGAGAGAATTTACTACAGTAAAAATCAGACCACTGGCCCTGCAGCTCCTCTATCAGCCATATCCCTACATAAGATCAGACCACTGGCCCAGCAGTCCCTCTATCAGCCATATCCCTACATAAGATCAGACCACTGGCCCCGCAGCCCCTCTATCAGCCACATCCCTACATAAGATCAGACCACTGGCCCTGCAGCCCCTCTATCAGCAATATCCCTGCATAAGATCAGACCACTGGCCCTGCAGCCCCTCTATCAGCCACATCCCTACATATGATCAGACCACTGGCCCTGCAGCTCCTCTATCAGCCATATCCCTACATAAGATCAGACCACTGGCCCCACAGCCCCTCTATCAGCCACATCCCTACATAAGATCAGACCACTGGCCCTGCAGACCCTCTATCAGCAATATCCCTGCATAAGATCAGACCACTGGCCCTGCAGCCCCTCTATCAGCCACATCCCTACATATGATCAGACCACTGGCCCTGCAGCTCCTCTATCAGCCATATCCCTACATAAGATCAGACCACTGGCCCTGCAGCCCCTCTATCAGCCACATCCCTACATAAGATCAGACCACTGGCCCTGCAGCCCCTCTATCAGCCATATCCCTATATAAGATCAGACCACTGGCCCTGCAGCCCCTCTATCAGCAATATCCCTACATAAGATCAGACCACTGGCCCTGCAGCCCCTCTATCAGCCATATCCCAACATAAGATCAGACCACTGGCCCTGCAGCCCCTCTATCAGCCACATGCCTACATATGATCAGACCACTGGCCCTGCAGCTCCTCTATCAGCCATATCCCTACATAAGATCAGACCACTGGCCCTGCAGCCCCTCTATCAGCCACATCCCTACATAAGATCAGACCACTGGCCCTGCAGCCCCTCTATCAGCCATATCCCTACATAAGATCAGACCACTGGCCCTGCAGCCCCTCTAACAGCAATATCCCTACATAAGATCAGACCACTGGCCCTGCAGCCCCTCTATCAGCCATATCCCTACATAAGATCAGACCACTGGCCCTGCAGCCCCTCTATCAGCAATATCCCTACATAAGATCCGACTCCTATCCCTGAAGCCCCTCTATCAGCCACATCCCTACATAAGATCAGACCACTGGCCCTGCAGCCCCTCTATCAGCCACATCCCTACATAAGATCAGACCACTGGCCCTGCAGCCCCTCTATCAGCAATATCCCTACATAAGATCAGACCACTGGCCCTGCTGCCCCTCTATCAGCCACATCCCTACATATGATCAGACCACTGGCCCTGCAGCTCCTCTATCAGCCATATCCCTACATAAGATCAGACCACTGGCCCTGCAGCCCCTCTATCAGCCACATCCCTACATATGATCAGACCACTGGCCCTGCAGCTCCTCTATCAGCCATATCCCTACATAAGATCAGACCACTGGCCCTGCAGCCCCTCTATCAGCCACATCCCTACATAAGATCAGACCACTGGCCCTGCAGCCCCTCTATCAGCCATATCCCTACATAAGATCAGACCACTGGCCCTGCAGCCCCTCTATCAGCCATATCCCTACATAAGATCAGACCACTGGCCCTGCAGCCCCTCTATCAGCAATATCCCTACATAAGATCAGACCACTGGCCCTGCAGCCCCTCTATCAGCCATATCCCTACATAAGATCAGACCACTGGCCCTGCAGCCCCTCTATCAGCCACATCCCTACATATGATCAGACCACTGGCCCTGCAGCTCCTCTATCAGCCATATCCCTACATAAGATCAGACCACTGGCCCTGCAGCCCCTCTATCAGCCACATCCCTACATAAGATCAGACCACTGGCCCTGCAGCCCCTCTATCAGCCACATCCCTACATAAGATCAGACCACTGGCCCTGCAGCCCCTCTAACAGCAATATCCCTACATAAGATCAGACCACTGGCCCTGCAGCCCCTCTATCAGCCATATCCCTACATAAGATCAGACCACTGGCCCTACAGCCCCTCTATCAGCAATATCCCTACATAAGATCAGACCACTGGCCCTGCAGCCCCTCTATTAGCCATATCCCTACATAAGATCCGACTCCTATCCCTGAAGCCCCTCTATCAGCCACATCCCTACATAAGATCAGACCACTGGCCCTGCAGCCCCTCTATCAGCCACATCCCTACATAAGATCAGACCACTGGCCCTGCAGCCCCTCTATCAGCAATATCCCTACATAAGATCAGACCACTGGCTCTGCTGCCCCTCTATCAGCCACATCCCTGCATATAATCAGACCACTGGCCCTGCAGCTCCTCTATCAGCCATATCCCTACATAAGATCAGACCACTGGCCCTGCAGCCCCTCTATCAGCAATATCCCTACATAAGATCAGACCACTGGCCCTGCTGCCCCTCTATCAGCCACATCCCTACATATGATCAGACCACTGGCCCTGCAGCTCCTCTACCAGCCATATCCCTACATAAGATCAGACCACTGGCCCTGCAGCCCCTCTATCAGCAATATCCCTACATAAGATCAGACCACTGGCCCTGCTGCCCCTCTATCAGCCATATCCCTACATAAGATCAGACCACTGGCCCTGCTGCCCCTCTATCAGCCATATCCCTACATAAGATTAGACCACTGGCCCTGCAGCCCCTCTATCAGTGTCAGATCCTATCTGTCTCCTTCATCTGTCCCTTTAAATTTCTCCTCACTGCCTATAAAAGCCCACAGCTCCACTTACACTTCGCTGGATTATTTTCTGGACTCCGTTGTATCAGAGTCTAAGTGAGCCAATCCGGTTCCCTCCTTACAGGAAGTCAGCTGTTCCTCTGGTTTCCTCTCCTCGCAAGCCTCTGCAATTTTCCTCCTACGCTGCATCTCTCCGCTTTCAGCCTGTCAGCTCACCCTGTCTCTGCAGACGCTTACCGTTGCAACACACGCTGCCACGTCATCAGCTACGGCCGCAACCGTTACCGCTCTCATGGCATCTCAGTGGTAATCTAAGCTGTGTATCATTCTGGCTCTTAACGGTTATACCTAACAACTACCTCAGGTCGTATATTCAAACTGGTGATATATATCATTGCATATGAACGCTGTATCCTATCCATTCTTATTTAAAACTGCAGTAATATTTTGTTCTGTGTTTTCTACCATCCTCCTCGCCACTGCACAGTGTTACAGACTTCAGTGTCTGTCTACCACTATTGCATCTGGCATATATCAACTCAGAGTGTTAGACTACAAACTTTAGTTATTTGTAGTCAAAGCATTCTGAGACATTCATATAACCAGAGGTTTTATCATCACTGTTTGCATTTTGTATCATTAAATACTGTGGTTGATTGTAAGGTGTGATAATCAGCCACATACCTACATAAGATCAGACCACTGGCCCTGCAGCCCCTCTATCAGCCACATCCCTACTTATGATCAGGCCACCGACCCTGCAGCCCCTCTATCAGCCACATCCCTATATATGATCAGACCACTGACCCTGCAGCCCCTCTATCAGCCACATCCCTACATATGATCAGACCACTGACCCTGCACCCCCTCTATCAGCCACATACCTACATAAGATCAGACCACTGGCCCTGCAGCCCCTCTATCAGCCACATCCCTACATAAGATCAGACCACTGGCCCTGCAGCCCCTCTAACAGCAATATCCCTACATAAGATCAGACCACTGGCCCTGCAGCCCCTCTATCAGCCATATCCCTACATAAGATCAGACCACTGGCCCTACAGCCCCTCTATCAGCAATATCCCTACATAAGATCAGACCACTGGCCCTGCAGCCCCTCTATTAGCCATATCCCTACATAAGATCCGACTCCTATCCCTGAAGCCCCTCTATCAGCCACATCCCTACATAAGATCAGACCACTGGCCCTGCAGCCCCTCTATCAGCCACATCCCTACATAAGATCAGACCACTGGCCCTGCAGCCCCTCTATCAGCAATATCCCTACATAAGATCAGACCACTGGCTCTGCTGCCCCTCTATCAGCCACATCCCTACATATGATCAGACCACTGGCCCTGCAGCTCCTCTATCAGCCATATCCCTACATAAGATCAGACCACTGGCCCTGCAGCCCCTCTATCAGCAATATCCCTACATAAGATCAGACCACTGGCCCTGCTGCCCCTCTATCAGCCACATCCCTACATATGATCAGACCACTGGCCCTGCAGCTCCTCTACCAGCCATATCCCTACATAAGATCAGACCACTGGCCCTGCAGCCCCTCTATCAGCAATATCCCTACATAAGATCAGACCACTGGCCCTGCTGCCCCTCTATCAGCCATATCCCTACATAAGATCAGACCACTGGCCCTGCTGCCCCTCTATCAGCCATATCCCTACATAAGATTAGACCACTGGCCCTGCAGCCCCTCTATCACTGTCAGATCCTATCTGTCTCCTTCATCTGTCCCTTTAAATTTCTCCTCACTGCCTATAAAAGCCCACAGCTCCACTTACACTTCGCTGGATTATTTTCTGGACTCCGTTGTATCAGAGTCTAAGTGAGCCAATCCGGTTCCCTCCTTACAGGAAGTCAGCTGTTCCTCTGGTTTCCTCTCCTCGCAAGCCTCTGCAATTTTCCTCCTACGCTGCATCTCTCCGCTTTCAGCCTGTCAGCTCACCCTGTCTCTGCAGACGCTTACCGTTGCAACACATGCTGCCATGTCATCAGCTACGGCCGCAACCGTTACCGCTCTCATGGCATCTCAGTGGTAATCTAAGCTGTGTATCATTCTGGCTCTTAACGGTTATACCTAACAACTACCTCAGGTCGTATATTCAAACTGGTGATATATATCATTGCATATGAACGCTGTATCCTATCCATTCTTATTTAAAACTGCAGTAATATTTTGTTCTGTGTTTTCTACCATCCTCCTCGCCACTGCACAGTGTTACAGACTTCAGTGTCTGTCTACCACTATTGCATCTGGCATATATCAACTCAGAGTGTTAGACTACAAACTTTAGTTATTTGTAGTCAAAGCATTCTGAGACATTCATATAACCAGAGGTTTTATCATCACTGTTTGCATTTTGTATCATTAAATACTGTGGTTGATTGTAAGGTGTGATATAATAATCCAGCCGAAAATATTTTGTAAATGTCAGTTATGGATATAACTGAAATAGCAAACCAACTCTCTGTACTCACACAACGTATGGATAATGTGACTCAATCATCAGGGAATTACAAAGTGAAACCCAGGTATTGAAAGACTGTGTGAGAGAGATGTATGCAGCTAAAACCACACAACCAGAACCCCAGGTATCCATGCCAGATAAGTTTAATGGTAACAGGGCTAATTTCAAGGACTTCAGAAATGCCTGTCTACTTCTCTTTGAACTTAAACCTAAAACTTACAATACGGACCGGTTAAAGGTTCTAACTATCATTTCTTATTTAAGGGCTGAGCCCCGCATTTGGGCTGATAGTCTATTTGAAAATCAAAATCCTATATTGGATTCATTGCAAGAATTCCTAAAGGCATTCTCCTCCTTGTATGATGATCCTTTCAAGCAGGAATCCGCTGAGACATCACTCAGAGTCCTAAAACAAGGTAGACAGCCTGTCGAAAACTATATTTCACAATTCAAAATATATGCCATTGAATCCAAATGGAATGAGGCATCACTGAGACATCAGTTTAGGCTTGGACTTAGTGAAGAAATAAAGGATGAGTTGTCACGCACTGGTGTACCAACCAGATTGGAGGATCTCTGTAGTCTTTGTACAACAATAGACAGACGTCTGCGTGAACGCAAACTTGAGAGATCTGGCAGTTCATCATCCTATAAAAAGTACACTGTCCCAGCTCCAACTCCTAAGGAATCAGAAACACCTATGGAGATTGGTTTTAATGCGTGGTCCCCTCTCTACTGAAGAGAAAAGTAGAAGGCGCGCTTTAAGATTGTGCATGTATTGTGCATCCCCAGAGCATGATTTGAACACCTGCCCCCTTTTGAAAAAGACAAAACTTGGTAAGACAATTTCCAATTCTCTTAGCCTTTCATTAAATAAAAAATCTAACACCCATATAACATTGCCACTTATCTTACAGTGGGATCTCCATCACATTGAAGTCGAGGCTTTAATCGATACCGGGGCTTCAGCAAGTTACATTGATTCACAATTTGTTGAACTAAATAAAATTCCCTCCCTAGCAAAACAGGTTTCTGTGTCAATTAATTTAGTTGATGGATCATCTCTTTCTACAGGTCCCATAACTCATGAGACTATACTCCTACTACTCAGCATTAACTCACATCACAGAGAGGTAATTACTTTTGATATAATTCCTAGTCCATTGTATCCGATCATTCTCGGCTTATCATGGTTACAACTACACAAACCTAATTTTGACTGTCAACACTAGACTGTAAATCTATCTTCCACATACTGTACTCAAACTTGTTATCCTCTTGACAACATCTTACTCACCACTACTGAAAAGTTACCTACTGAATATCAAGACTTCCAGGATGTATTTAACAAAACTGAGGCACAGGTACTTCCGCCACACAGGCCATACGACTGCCCCATTGACCTCCTCCCTGGTGCAACTATCCCTGTAGGTCACATATATCCTTTGTCTAAACCTGAATTAGATCATCTAAAGTTATATTTACAAGAGAATCTAGCAAAAGGGTTTATAAGACCCTCTACCTCCCCAGCCGGGGCTGGTATTTTTTTCGTTAAAAATAAAGATCAGACACTCAGGCCTATAATAGATTATAGAGAACTAAACAAAAGAACAAAGAAAAACCGTTACCCACTCCCACTTATACCCGAACTTATAGAGAGATTACGTACTGCCAAGATATTTACAAAATTGGATCTCAGGGGTGCTTACAATCTCATACGGATGAGGGCTGGAGATGAATGGTTGACAGCATTTAGAACCCGGTACGGCCATTACGAATATACTGTTATGCCATTCGGTCTTTGTAATGCTCCAGCAACATTTCAGTGTTTCATTAACAACATTTTCCGAGATATCCTAGATAATTTTGTAGTTGTATATTTAGACGATATACTCATCTATTCAGAAACTGAACAACAACATATCACCCATGTTAGGACTGTCTTAGCACGTTTAAGAGAACATAAATTGTATGCTAAATTTGAAAAATGTGAATTTCATAGTTCAAGGCTCACCTTTTTGGGATATGTCATTACTAATTCTGGAATCATGATGGATGATTAAAAAATTCATGCAATAACCCAATGGCCAACTCCTAATACCAAGAAACAGGTGCAAAGGTTTCTTGGATTTGCCAACTTTTACCGCAAGTTTATCTGTAACTTTGCACACACAGCCAGACCACTTACTGACTTGACTAAGTTGGGAAAGCCTTTTAAATGGACAAATGACTGTGAAAAGGTCATCCAGAAGTTAAAAAATGACTTTACTACAGCACCCATACTGCAGTTCCCAGACACTAATAGACAGTTTATAGTTGAGGTTGCCGCTTCGGATTATGCTCTGGGGGCAATCTTGTCGCAGAAAAAACTTCTTACTGATAAAATGCATCCAGTTGCTTACCTGTCCAGACTTCTTACATCTGCAGAACGCAACTATCCCGTTGGGGAGAGGGAATTACTCGTGATTAAGATTGCATTTGAGCAGTGGAGACACCTGCTTGAAGGTGCTACATGACCTACTGTAGTAATAACGGATCATAAAAATTTACAGTATTTACAGCAAAATAGAACTCTCTCAGCTAGGCAACTCCGCTGGAATCTCTATTTTACTTGATTCGACTTTATCATTACCTATTGACCAGGTAGTCGAAATGGTAAGGCTGATGCCCTCTCCAGAAGGGACTCCAGACCACTTACTCCAGAAGCACCATCTACTATTATTCCTAAATCCAAAATTCTAGGGTTACTTATAACCTCACAACCAGATTTCCAAAACTTCCAAAAAGATGATCCTTCAAAACCGCTTCACCTTCTTCATACAAAACAAAATGGTTTGTACTATTACAAGAACTTATTGTATATACCTCCTGTTTGTAGGTCTGAACTCCTTCACTCTTGTCATACCTCTCCACTATCTGGACATTTAGGTCTCAGGAAAACATTGGATTTGCTTCGCCGTCACTATTGGTGGCCAGCTATGACCACATCTGTTCAAAACTTCATCACCCAATGTATGACTTGTGCAACCTCGAAACCTAGTCATCATTTCCCCATAGGGTTGCTCCAGTCATACCCAGTTCCTGAGACTCCATGGTCTCACATTGCTATGGATTACATCATTGACCTACCACCCTCCAATTGCTACACCTCAGTATTTGTAATTGTAGACCTATTTACAAAGATGGCACATTTTGTTCCTGCAGTTGGATTAACTAATGCTCAGGAGACCTGTGATATGTTCATCAAAGAAATAGTCCGTTTACATGGGCTCCCCACAGTGATTCTGACTGATAGGGGATCGCAATTTACATCTCGGTTCTGGAAGACTCTCTGCCATACCCTGCAGATCACTCAGAAACTCACAACTTCCTACCACCCCCAGTCTAACAGGCAAGCAGAAAGAACTAATCAGTGGTTAGAGCAGTATCTCCATTGTTTCTGCTCTAATCAACAGGACACATGGGCAAAACATTTAGCTCTGGCAGAATTTGCCTATAATAATTCCACTAACTCCTCTACTTCTTTCAGCCCATTTTTCCTTAATTATGGTTTACATCCAAGAATTTCCTACTTACCCTACACACCCTCCTTAAACCCTAAAGTGAATGATGCTGTAAACGAAATCTCCCAAGCCTTCACCGTTGCTCATCGTAATATTCAATCTGCACAAGCCTCGCATAAAAAATACTATGATTTACGTCATACCCCTCAACCAACTTACCAAATTGGTCAACACGTATGGCTTTCCACTAAGAATTTAAGGTTGCATATACCTTCAAGGAAATTGAGTAAGCTTTTCATTGGTCCTTTCCCCATTGTGGACATCAAACATCCTACCACTGTTACCCTTCAACTGCCTGATGCTTATAAGATTCATCCCACGTTTCACGTTTCCCTAGTGAAACCCTGTCTTGTCCACGACTTGAATCCCAATGTGGTGTCCCACAACGTCACTCAGGACCAAGAATATGAGGTACATTCTATTGTTGATTCCAGACGTAGAAGAGGTGTTCTTGAATATCTCATTCATTGGAAGGACTTCGATCATTCTGAGGACTCCTGGGAGCCAGCTACTTCTGTGTCTGCCCCTCGGTGTGTTTCTTTGTTCCACCATAGAAACCCCGATAGGCCTGCTCCTTGAACACTCGTGGTGCGTTCCTTTTGGGGGGGGCTGTGTCAGATCCTATCTGTCTCCTTCATCTGTCCCTTTAAATTTCTCCTCACTGCCTATAAAAGCCCACAGCTCCACTTACACTTCGCTGGATTATTTTCTGGACTCCGTTGTATCAGAGTCTAAGTGAGCCAATCCGGTTCCCTCCTTACAGGAAGTCAGCTGTTCCTCTGGTTTCCTCTCCTCGCAAGCCTCTGCAATTTTCCTCCTACGCTGCATCTCTCCGCTTTCAGCCTGTCAGCTCACCCTGTCTCTGCAGACGCTTACCTTTGCAACACACGCTGCCACGTCATCAGCTACGGCCGCAACTGTTACCGCTCTCATGGCATCTCAGTGGTAATCTAAGCTGTGTATCATTCTGGCTCTTAACGGTTATACCTAACAACTACCTCAGGTCGTATATTCAAACTGGTGATATATATCATTGCATATGAACGCTGTATCCTATCCATTCTTATTTAAAACTGCAGTAATATTTTGTTCTGTGTTTTCTACCATCCTCCTCGCCACTGCACAGTGTTACAGACTTCAGTGTCTGTCTACCACTATTGCATCTGGCATATATCAACTCAGAGTGTTAGACTACAAACTTTAGTTATTTGTAGTCAAAGCATTCTGAGACATTCTTATAACCAGAGGTTTTATCATCACTGTTTGCATTTTGTATCATTAAATACTGTGGTTGATTGTAAGGTGTGATAATCAGCCACATACCTACATAAGATCAGACCACTGGCCCTGCAGCCCCTCTATCAGCCACATCCCTACTTATGATCAGGCCACCGACCCTGCAGCCCCTCTATCAGCCACATCCCTATATATGATCAGACCACTGACCCTGCAGCCCCTCTATAAGCCACATCCCTACATATGATCAGACCACTGACCCTGCACCCCCTCTATCAGCCACATCCCTACTTATGATCAGGCCACCGACCCTGCAGCCCCTCTATCAGCCACATCCCTATATATGATCAGACCACTGACCCTGCAGCCCCTCTATAAGCCACATCCCTACATATGATCAGACCACTGACCCTGCACCCCCTCTATCAGCCACATACCTACATAAGATCAGACCACTGGCCCTGCAGCCCCTCTAACAGCCACATCCCTACATAAGATCAGACCACTGACCCTGCAGTCACTCTATCAGTTACCTCCCTACATAACATCAAATCACTGACCCTGCAGCCCCTCTATAAGCCACATACCTACATATGATCATACCACTGGTCCTGCAGCCCCTCTATCAGCCATATACCTACATAACATCAGACTCCTATCCCTGCAGCCCCTATATCAGCCACATACCTTCAGAGGATCAGACCACTGGCCCTGCAGCCACTCTATTAGCCACATCCCTATGTAAGATCAGACCACTGACCCTGCAGCCCCTCTATAAACCACATCCCTACATTCAGCAGTTCTTAAACTTGTGTTCCATATTTTACTGGCACAAATGAGTTAAACAACTGCTCTATGTTTTGCTGTCATAAAAAATGTGAAACCACTGTGGTTACAGTCAGAATGAGCATTAAATTAGAGAGAATTTACTACAGTAAAAATCAGACCACTGTCCCTGCAGCCCCTCTATCAGCAATATCCCTACATAAGATTAGACCACTGGCCCTGCAGCCCCTCTATCAGCCATATCCCTACATAAGATCAGGCCACTGGCCCTGCAGCCCCTCTATCAGCCATATCCCTACATAAGATCAGACCACTGGCCCTGCAGCCCCTCTATCAGCAATATCCCTACATAAGATCAGACCACTGTCCCTGCTGCCCCTCTATCAGCCATATCCCTACATAAAATTAGACCACTGGCCCTGCTGCCCCTCTATAAGCCACATACCTACATAAGATCAGACCACTGACCCTGCAGCCCCTCTATAAGCCACATACCTACATATGATCAGACCACTGACCCTGCAGCCCCTCTATCAGCCACATACCTACATAAGATCAGACCACTGACCCTGCAGCCCCTCTATCAGCCACATCCCTACATATGATCAGACCACTGACCCTGCAGCCCCTCTATCAGCCACATACCTACATAAGATCAGACCACTGGCCCTGCAGCCCCTCTATCAGTCACCTCCCTACATATAATCAAATCACTGACCATGCAGCCCCTCTATAAGCCACATACCTACATATGATCAGACCAGTGACCCTGCAGCCCCTCTATCAGCCACATACCTACATAAGATCAGACCACTGGCCCTGCAGCCCCTCTATCAGCCACCTCCCAACATAACATCAAATCACTGACCCTGCAGCCCCTCTATAAGCCACATACCTACATATGATCATACCACTGGCCCTGCAGCCCCTCTATCAGCCATATACCTACATAAGATCAGACTCCTATCCCTGCAGCCCCTCTATCAGCCGCATACCTTCATAAGATCAGACCACTGGCCCTGCAGCCACTCTATTAGCCACATCCCTACATAAGATCAGACCACTGACCCTGCAGCCCCTCTATCAACCACATTCCTACATAAGATCAGACCACTGACACTGCAGACCCTCTATCAGCCATATACCTACATTAGGTCAGAAAATTAGACCTGCAGCCCCTCTATTAGCCATATACCTACATTAGGTCAGACTTCTGACTCTGCAGCCCCTTTATCAGTCACATACTAACATCAGATCAGATAACTAGACCTGCAGCCCCTCTATCAGCCATATACATACATAACATCAAATCACTGACCCTGCAGTCCCTCTATCAGCCACATCCCTACATAAGATCAGACTCCTATCCCTGAAGCCCCTCTATCAGCCACATACCTACATAAGATCAAATCACTGACCCTGCAGCCCCTCTATATGCCATATACCTGCATAGGATCAGACTCCTATCCCTGCAGCACCTCTACTAGCCACATACCTACATCAGGTCAGATAACTAGACCTGCAGCCCCTGTATTAGCCATATACCTACATTAGATCAGACTCCTAGCTCTGCAGCCCTCTATCAGCCACATACCTACATCAGATCAGACCCTTGGCCCTGCAGCCCCTATGCGATCCATATACCCACATTAGACCTAGGATAATTGCCTGGCTCTGTAGCCATTTTGTTAGCTACTTACCTTAATATTGCCTGGTCCTGCTAGACTTTTGTCTGCTGGTTTAGTTCATTTGTGTGGTGTAGTGTCTGTGACCAAGAGCCTTTGTAGGGAAAGTAAAATGAGCTTGGCTGCCACACTACAGATAGAAATGTGATGAGAAAAGGGACATACCTTGCCCCCACTATAGAATCTTTCTCTTTATATTACATGTGTAAAGGGACAGTGCACATTCATGTTCACATAACTGCATGTACTGTAATAGACTGGCACTACAATAAAGAATAATTTGCACAGATACTGATCTTAAAATCCAGTATAAAACCTTTTAAAAACTTACTTATGAGCTCCCAGTTTGACACTGTTGATGAGGTTGGCTGGGACACCCAGTGAAAGGGGCTGAAAAAGCAGGAAGAGCAGACTCTTACACCTCCCCCCCTTCCAGCATATGAAAAGACTGATAACATAATCAGGAGCCAGCAGGAGTCTGTAGACACGTTTATACATCTGACACTGTGGGGCTGGTTAGGAGTCTGAAAATCAGCACAATTTTATAAAAAAATAAGCAAAACTATTCATTGTTACAAAAACATTCCCAGATGGGCTATAAATAAATCATCTCAAAACATTTATTCAAAGAAAAATCTAGTGTACAATGTCCCTTTAACTTTATTTAACATTGAAAAGTACACACTATATACAGTATTATGTGCGCAGTATTAATAAACCACACCCAGATTTTTCAGGATGTTTCATCTGGCAAGTAAAACTAAAATCAAGAACCATAAACAAGAAAATAATATAAGACAACTTTACTGGTACATTATTAATGCATATACACGGTGATATCCATGGGATGAATCAGTTCAGTATTATATGTTGTTCCATCGTCTATAAAGCTGAACAGCTCCAAGGACTATGAAGTACTCCTGACAATGAGAGGATCCACCATACAGCGCTATTATCAGGAGCAGCAGATTTTGCCTAAGCCACAAGACTTGTGTATCTTTCCTGTAGGGCAGGTGAGTTTACAGGCTCCTGGGCTGCATATTTTTTTAACAGCAATAATCGCTGTAGCAAAAGAAAAAGAACCATTAATATAAAGTATTAGGTTTATGCATTATTTGCTTAGAAACACTGCAGCACAGTTAAACACTTACAATATGAATGTGTCCTTGTAGGGTCATGTAGTATTTCTTTTTTAGCTCTCCCACCAATTAATGGTGGTTGTAGAACTATCATTAGTGTCAGTGTGTGGGGTGCGGGGGCAGCTCTCTGTATGTGATTTTCCCACAGTAATGAGCACATGATCATGACATATTAAAGGAACACAATACATTTTCTAGTTTCAAGACATTTCTGTTACCTTAATCAGCCAAGTCTAAACATTTTCAAAACACATTAAGACTATTTTTTGCTTCAATTGTTTTTTAAAAGACAAATTTTACCCAATATGCCTGTATTTGAAGGATCCAATTAGGACTTGGCACTGAAGTAGAAAAGGCTAATGCTGTCATTTTGTTAGAGCACCTTGCATTGTTTCACAGGTGTTTATGTAACCTCCCATGCTGAGGCCACTTAAGGGCAGATATGTAACAGGGTTAGACTTGTGAAGTCTGCAGTATGTGCTTCCAGTACTTATAAATAGAAAACCTGCACATGGCAGAGCTAAATAGAACTGAAATGGTGTAAAATAAATGATGTAAGTACGAAACAAAGTGATTTTACATAATTAAACATTTTATAATACAACCTGAGAGTTTAGCCTCCATTTAACAATAATGACCCAGGCGATATGTCCTATAATTGTCTGTAGCAGCATCCTCAGCAATTAGCAGACTAAAGGCTGATGGTACAGGGTAAAGGTTATTTACCTTCATCTGTTAAATACTCTACTGTACTGCAGTAGCCCTAGGTAAAGTGATGCACTGACTCCTGTACTGCAGTACCCCTAGGTAAAGTGATGCACTGACTCCTGTACTGCAGTACCCCTAGGTAAAGTGATGCACTGACTCCTGTACTGCAGTATTCCTAGGTAAAGTGATGCACTGACTCCTGTACTGCAGTACTCCTAGGTAAAGTGATGTACTGACTCCTGTACTACAGTACCCCTAGGTAAAGTGATGTACTGACTCCTGTACTGCAGTACCCCTAGGTAAAGTGATGCACTGACTACTGTACTGCAGTATTCCTAGGTAAAGTGATGCACTGACTCCTGTACTGCAGTATTCCTAGGTAAAGTGATATACTGACTCCTGTACTGCAGTACTCCTAGGTAAAGTGATGCACTGACTCCTGTACTGCAGTACTCCTAGGTAAAGTGATGTGCTGACTCCTGTACTGCAGTACCCCTAGGTAAAGTGATGCACTGACTCCTGTACTGAAGTACTCCTAGGTAAAGTGATGCACTGACTCCTGTACTGCACTGCTCCTAGGTAAAGTGATGCACTCCCTCCAGTACTGCAGTAGCCCTAGGTAAAGTGATGCACTGACTCCTGTACTGCAGTACCCCTAGGTAAAGTGATGCACTGACTCCTGTACTGCAGTACCCCTAGGTAAAGTGATGTACTGACTCCTGTACTGCAGTACCTCTAGGTAAAGTTATGCACTGACTCCTGTACTGCAGTACTCCTAGGTAAAGTGATGCACTGACTCCTGTACTGCAGTACTCCTAGGTAAAGTGATGCACTGACTCTTTTACTGCAGTACCCCTAGGTAAAGTGATGTACTGACTCCTGTACTGCAGTATTCCTAGGTAAAGTGATGCACTGACTCCTGTACTGCAGTACTCCTAGATAAAGTGATGCACTGACTCCTGTACTGCTGTACTCCTAGGTAAAATGATGCACTGACTCCTGTACTGCAGTACTCCTAGGTAAAGTGATGCACTGACTCCTGTACTGCAGTACTCCTAGGTAAAGTGATGTACTAACTCCTGTACTGCAGTACCCCTAGGTAAAGTGATGCACTGACTCCTGTACTGCAGTACTCCTAGGTAAAGTGATGCACTGACTCCTGTACTGCAGTACTCCTAGGTAAAGTGATGCACTGACTCCTGTACTGCAGTACTCCTAGGTAAAGTGATGTACTGACTCCTGTACTGCAGTACTCCTAGGTAAAGTGATGCACTGAATCCTGTACTGCAGTACTCCTAGGTAAAGTGATGTACTGACTCCTGTACTGCAGTACTCATAGATGCACTGACTCCAGTACTGCAGTACTCCTAGGTAAAGTGATGTACTGACTCCTGTACTGCAATACCACTAGGTAAAGTAATGTGCTGACTCCTGTACTGCAGTACTCCTGGGTAATATGATGTGCTGACTCCTGTACTGCAGTACTCCTAGGTAAAGTGATGTATTGACTCCTGTACTGCAATACCCCTAGGTAAAGTGATGCACTGACTCCTGTACTGCAGTACTCCTAGGTAAAGTGATGTGCTGACTCCTGTACTGCAGGACTCCTAGGTAAAGTGATGCACTGACTCCTGTACTGCAGTACTCCTAGGTAAAGTGATGTACTGACTCCTGTACAGCAGTACTCCTAGGTAAAGTGATGTACTGACTCCTGTACTGCAGTACTCCGAGGTAAAGTGATGTACTGACTTCTGTACTGCAGTACTCATAGATGCACTGACTCCAGTACTGCAGTACTCCTAGGTAAAGTGATGTACTGACTCCTGTACTGCAATACCACTAGGTAAAGTGATGTGCTGACTCCTGTACTGCAGTACTCCTGGGTAATATGATGTGCTGACTCCTGTACTGCAGTACTCCTAGGTAAAGTGATGTACTGACTCCTGTACTGCAATACCCCTAGGTAAAGTGATGCACTGACTCCTGTACTGCAGTACTCCTAGGTAAAGTGATGTGCTGACTCCTGTACTGCAGGACTCCTAAGTAAAGTGATGCACTGACTCCTGTACTGCAGTACTCCTAGGTAAAGTGATGTACTGACTCCTGTACTGCAGTACTCCTAGGTAAAGTGATGCACTGACTCCTGTACTGCAGTACTCCTAGGTAAAGTGATGCACTGACTCCTGTACTGCAATACCCCTAGGTAAAGTGATGCACTCACTCCAGTACTGCAGTAGCCCTAGGTAAAGTGATGCACTGACTCCTGTACTGCACTGCTCCTAGGTAAAGTTATGGGCTGACTCCTGTACTGCAGGACTCCTAGGTAAAGTGATGCGCTGACTCCTGTACTGCAGTACTCCTAGGTAAAGTGATGTACTGACTCCTGTACTGCAATACCCCTAGGTAAAGTGATGTACTGACTCCTGTACTGCAGTACTCTTAGGTAAAGTGATGTACTGACTCCTGTACTGCAGTACTCCGAGGTAAAGTGATGTACTGACTCTTGTACTGCAGTACTCCTAGGTAAAGTGATGTACTGACTCCTGTACTGCAGTACTCCTAGGTAAAATGATGTGCTGACTCCTGTACTGCAGTACTCCTAGGTAAAGTGATGTACTGACTCCTGTACTGCAGTACCGCTAGGTAAAGTGATGTACTGACTCCTGTACTGCAGTACTCCTAGGTAAAGTGATGTACTGACTCCTGTACTGCAGTACTCCGAGGTAAAGTGATGTACTGACTCCTGTACTGCAGTACTCCTAGGTAAAATGATGTACTGACCCCTGTACTGCAGTACTCCTAGGTAAAGTGATGTACTGATTCCTGTACTACAGTACTCCTAGGTAAAGTGATGTACTGACTCCTGTACTGCAGTACTCCTAGGTAAAACGATGTACTGACTCCTGTACTGCAGTACTCCTAGGTAAAGTGATGTACTGACTCCCGTACTGCAGTACCCATAGGTAAAGTGATTTTTCTGACTCCTGTACTGCAGTACTCCTAGGTAAAGTGATGTGCTGACTCCTGTACTGCAATACTCCTAGGTAAAGTAATAAACTGACTCCTGTACTGCAGTACTCCTAGGTAAAGTGATGTGCTGACTCCTGTACTGCAGTACTCCTAGGTAAAGTGATGTGCTGACTCCTGTACCGCAGTACTCCTAGGTAAAGTGATGTACTGACCCCTGTACTGCAGTACTCCTAGGTAAAGTGATGTACTGACTCCTGTACTGCAGTACTCCTAGGTAAAGTGATGTGCTGACTCCTGTACCGCAGTACTCCTAGGTAAAGTGATGTACTGACCCCTGTACTGCAGTACTCCTAGGTAAAGTGATGTACTGACTCCTGTACTACAGTACTCCTAGGTAAAGTGATGTACTGACTCCTGTACTGCAGTACTCCTAGGTAAAGTAATGTACTGACTCCTGTACTGCAGTACTCCGAGGTAAAGTGATGTACTGACTCCTGTACTGCAGTACTCCTAGGTAAAGTGATGTACTGACTCCTGTACTGCAGTACTCCTAGGTAAAATGATGTGCTGACTCCTGTACTGCAGTACTCCTAGGTAAAGTGATGTACTGACTCCTGTACTACAGTACTCCTAGGTAAAGTGATGTACTGACTCCTGTACTGCAGTACTCCTAGGTAAAGTGATGTACTGACTCCTGTACTGCAGTACTCCAAGGTAAAGTGATGTACTGACTCCTGTACTGCAGTACTCCTAGGTAAAGTGATGTACTGACTCCTGTACTGCAGTACTCCTAGGTAAAATGATGTGCTGACTCCTGTACTGCAGTACTCCTAGGTAAAGTGATATACTGACTCCTGTACTGCAGTACCCTAGGTAAAGTAATGTTCTGACCCCTGTACTGCAGTACAACTAGGTAAAGTGATGTACTGACTCCTGTACTACAGTACTCCTAGGTAAAGTGATGTACTGACTCCTGTACTGCAGTACTCCTAGGTAAAGTGATGTACTGACTCCTGTACTGCAGTACTCCAAGGTAAAGTGATGTACTGACTCTTGTACTGCAGTACTCCTAGGTAAAGTGATGTACTGACTCCTGTACTGCAGTACTCCTAGGTAAAATGATGTGCTGACTCCTGTACTGCAGTACTCCTAGGTAAAGTGATGTACTGACTCCTGTACTGCAGTACCCCTAGGTAAAGTGATGTACTGACTCCTGTACTGCAATACTCCTAGGTAAAGTGATGTACTGACTACTGTACTGCAGTACTCCGAGGTAAAGTGATGTACTGACTCCTGTACTGCAGTACTCCTAGGTAAAATGATGTACTGACCCCTGTACTGCAGTACTACTAGGTAAAGTGATGTACTGAATCCTGTACTACAGTACTCCTAGGTAAAGTGATGTACTGACTCCTGTACTGCAGTACTCCTAGGTAAAATGATGTGCTGACTCCTGTACTGCAGTACTCCTAGGTAAAGTGATGTACTGACTCCTGTACTGCAGTACCCCTAGGTAAAGTGATTTTTCTGACTCCTGTACTGCAGTACTCCTAGGTAAAATGATGTACTGACTCCTGTACTGCGATACCCCTAGGTAAAGTGATGTACTGACCCCTGTACTGCAGTACTCCTAGGTAAAGTTATGTACTGACTCCTGTACTACAGTACTCCTAGGTAAAGTGATGTACTGACTCCTATACTGTAGTACTCCTAGGTAAAATGTTGTGCTGACTCCTGTACTGCAGTACTCCTAGGTAAAGTGATGTACTGACTCCTGTACTGCAGTACCCCTAGGTAAAGTGATGTACTGACTCCTGTACTGCAGTACTCTGAGGTAAAGTGATGTACTGACTCCTGTACTGCAGTACTCATAGGTAAAATGATGTACTGACCCCTGTACTGCAGTACTCCTAGGTAAAGTGATGCACTGACTCCTGTACTACAGTACTCCTAGGTAAAGTGATGTACTGACTCCTGTACTGCAGTACTCCTAAGGTAAAATGATGTGCTGACTCCTGTACTGCAGTACTCCTAGGTAAAGTGATGTACTGACTCCTGTACTGCAGTACCCCTAGGTAAAGTGATTTTTCTGACTCCTGTACTGCAGTACTCCTAGGTAAAATGATGTACTGACTCCTGTACTGCAATACCCCTAGGTGAAGTGATGTACTGACCCCTGTACTGCAGTACTCCTAGGTAAAGTGATGTACTGACTCCTGTACTACAGTGCTCCTAGGTAAAGTGATGTACTGACTCCTATATTGCAGTACTCCTAGGTAAAATGATGTGCTGACTCCTGTACTCCAATACCCCTAGGTAAAGTGATGTACTGACCCCTGTACTGCAGTACTCCTAGGTAAAGTGATGTACTGACTCCTGTACTACAGTACTCCTAGGTAAATTGATGTACTGACTCCTATACTGCAGTACTCCTAGGTAAAATGATGTGCTGATTCCTGTACTGCAGCACCCCTAGGTAAAGTGATGTACTGACTCCTGTCCTGCAGTACTCCTAGGTAAAATTATGTGCTGACTCCTGTACAGTGCACAGTCCTGAAATAAATTATTATGTTATCAGTTGCCCTCATTGCATTTACACATTAATTCCCATGTGAGCTTCTCACACAAACCTTGTGCTGATTTATTTTTGATCAGTCATTATTTAAAAACAAGTTTAGTAGCAGAAATACTTAACAGGAACATGAAACTTTTTGATTTTGTACTATAAATGTTTAATTTTGACTAGTAATTAACTTTACAATATACTTTATTGTGCCCATTGTTCTGTAATTTAACTCTACAAAATTGTGTTTTTTCCTGAGAACTAGAAGTGTGTAAATCAGACTTCATGAGGTAACCCTGCTACATAATGTTATGTCCATACCTGTTCTCAAGAGAGATAATAAAATACGGCTAAATAATGCAGCTTTGTCTAGTTTTTTTTAGCAAGTCTGGATTGTATCCTCCAAAGTAAAGCACGTAGAGGATGATTTAGCCCTCTGAAAATAAACTGCAGCAAACAAGATCTGTTAAGAAGCAAATACATTAAAGGGACATAAAACACAAAACTTTTCTTTCAGGATTCAGATAAAAAAAAAAATGTTAAGCAACTTTCCAATTTACTTGTATTAACCATTTTCTTTGTTTTATAAAAATGTTATACATTAACAAGAGCACTAGATGGCAGCAGTTTCATAAAAATGTTATACATTAGCAAGAGCGCTAGATGGCAGCAGTTTTGTAATAATGTTATTCATTAGCAAGAGCACTAGATTGCAGCAGTTTTATAATAATGTTATACATTAGCAAGAGCACTAGATGGCAGCAGTTTTATAACAATGTTATACATTAGCAAGAGCACTAGATGGCAGCAGTTTTATAATAATGTTATACATTAGCAAGAACACTAGATGGCAGCAGTTTTATAATAATGTTATACATTAGCAAGAGCACTAGATGGCAGCAGTTTTATATAATGTTATACATTAGCAAGAGCACTAGATGGCAGCAGTTTTATAACAATGTTATACATTAGCAAGAGCACTAGATGGCAGCAGTTTTATAACAATGTTATACATTAGCAAGAGCACTAGATGGCAGCAGTTTTATAATAATGTTATACTTTAGCAAGAGCACTAGATGGCAGCAGTTTTATAACAATGTTATACATTAGCAAGAACACTAGATGGCAGCAGTTTTATAATAATGTTATACATTAGCAAGAGCACTAGAGGGCAGCAGTTTTATAATAATGTTATTCATTAGCAAGAGCACTAGAGGGCAGCAGTTTTATAACAATGTTATACATTAGCAAGAGCACTAGATGGCAGCAGTTTTATAATAATGTTATACATTAGCAAGAGCACTAGATGGCAGCAGTTTTATAATAGTGTTATACATTAGCAAGAGCACTAGATGGTAGCAGTTTTATAATAATGTTATACATTAGCAAGAGCACTAGATGGCAGCAATTTTATAACAATGTTATACATCAGCAAGAGCACTAGATGGCAGCAGTTTTATAATAATGTTATACATTAGCAAGAGCACTAGATGGCAGCAGTTTTATAATAATATTATACATTAGCAAGAGCACTAGATGTCAACAGTTTTATAACAATGTTATACATTAGCAAGAGCACTAGATGGCAGCAGTTTTTATAACAATGTTATACATTAGCAAGAGCACTAGATGGCAGCAGTTTTATAACAATGTTATACATTAGCAAGAGCACTAGATGACAGCAGTTTTATAACAATGTTATACATTAGCAAGAGCACTAGATGGCAGCAGTTTTACAATAATGCTATACATTAGCAAGAGCACTAGATGGTATCAGTTTTATAATAATGTTATACATTAGCAAGAGCACTAGATGGCAGCAGTTTTATAACAATATTATACATTAGCAAGAGCACTAGATGGCAGCAGTTTTATAATAATGTTATACATTAGCAAGAGCACTAGATGGCAGCAGTTTTAAAATAATGTTATACATTAGCAAGAGCACTCAATGGCAGAAGTTTTATAATAATGTTATACATTAGCAAGAGCACTAGATGGCAGCAGTTTTATAATAATATTATACATTTGCAAGAGCACTAGATGTCAACAGTTTTATAACAATGTTATACATTAGCAAGAGCACTAGATGGCAGCAGTTTTATAACAATGTTATACATTAGCAAGAGCACTAGATGGCAGCAGTTTTATAACAATGTTATACATTAGCAAGAGCACTAGATGGCAGCAGTTTTATAACAAATGTTATACATTAGCAAGAGCACTAGATAGCAGCAGTTTTATAACAATGTTATACATTAGCAAGAGCACTAGATGGCAGCAGTTTTATAACAATGTTATACATTAGCAAGAGCACTAGATAGCAGCAGTTTTATAATAATGTTATACATTAGCAAGAGCACTAGATGGTAGCAGTTTTATAATAATGTTATACATTAGCAAGATCACTAGATGGCAGCAGTTTTATAACAATATTATACATTAGCAAGAGCACTAGATGGCAGCAGTTTTATAATAATGTTATACATTAGCAAGAGCACTAGATGGCAGCAGTTTTATAATAATGTTATACATTAGCAAGAACACTAGATGGCAGCAGTTTTAAAATAATGTTATACATTAGCAAGAGCACTCGATGGCAGCAGTTTTATAATAATGTTATACCTTAGCAAGAGCACTAGATGGCAGCACTTTTAGAACAATGTTATACATTAGCAAGAGCACTAGATGGCAGCAGTTTTATAATTATGTTATACATTAGCAAGAGCACTAGATGGCAGCAGTTTTATAATAATGTTATACATTAGCAAGAGCACTAGATGGTAGCAGTTTTATAATAATGTTATACATTAGCAAGAGCACTAGATGGCAGCAATTTTATAACAATGTTATACATCAGCAAGAGCACTAGATGGAAGCAGTTTTATAATAATGTTATACATTAGCAAGAGCACTAGATGGCAGCAGTTTTATAATAATATTATACATTAGCAAGAGCACTAGATGTCAACAGTTTTATAACAATGTTATACATTAGCAAGAGCACTAGATGGCAGCAGTTTTATAACAATGTTATACATTAGCAAGATTACTACATGGCAGCAGTTTTATAACAATGTTATACATTAGCAAGAGCACTAGATGGCAGCAGTTTTATAACAATGTTATACATTAGCAAGAGCACTAGATGGCAGCAGTTTTATAACAATGTTATACATTAGCAAGAGCACTAGATGGCAGCAGTTTTATAACAATGTTATACATTAGCAAGAGCACTAGATGGCAGCAGTTTTACAATAATGCTATACATTAGCAAGAGCACTAGATGGTAACAGTTTTATAATAATGTTATACATTAGAAAGAGCACTAGATGGCAGCAGTTTTATAACAATGTTATACATTAGCAAGAGCACTAGATGGCAGCAGTTTTATAATAATGTTATACATTAGCAAGAGCACTAGATGGCAGCAGTTTTATAATAATGTTATACATTAGCAAGATCACTAGATGGCAGCAGTTTTATAACAATATTATACATTAGCTAGAGCACTAGATGGCAGCAGTTTTATAATAATGTTATACATTAGCAAGAGCACTAGATGGCAGCAGTTTTATAATAATGTTATACATTAGCAAGAACACTAGATGGCAGCAGTTTTAAAATAATGTTATACATTAGCAAGAGCACTCAATGGCAGCAGTTTTATAATAATGTTATACATTAGCAAGAGCACTAGATGGCAGCAGTTTTATAATTATGTTATACATAAGCAAGAGCACTAGAGGGCAGCAGTTTTATAATAATGTTATACATTAGCAAGAGCACTAGATGGCAGCAGTTTTAAAACAATGTTATACATTAGCAAGAGCACTAGATGGCAGCAGGTTTATAATTATGTTATACATAAGCAAGAGCACTAGAGGGCAGCAGTTTTATAATAATGTTATACATTAGCAAGAGCACTAGATGGTAGCAGTTTTATAATAATGTTATACATTAGCAAGAGCACTAGATGGCAGCAATTTTATAACAATGTTATACATCAGCAAGAGCACTAGATGGCAGTAGTTTTATAATAATGTTATATATTAGCAAGAGCACTAGATTGCAGCAGTTTTATAATAATATTATACACTAGCAAGAGCACTAGATGTCAACAGTTTTATAACAATGTTATACATTAGCAAGAGCACTAGATGGCAGCAGTTTTATAACAATGTTATACATTAGCAAGAGCACTAGATGGCAGCAGTTTTATAACAATGTTATACATTAGCAAGAGCACTAGATGGCTGCAGTTTTACAATGATGCTATACATTAGCAAGAGCACTAGATGGTATCAGTTTTATAATAATGTTATACATTAGCAAGAGCACTAGATGGCAGCAGTTTTATAACAATGTTATACATTAGCAAGAGCACTAGATGGCAGCAGTTTTATAACAATGTTATACATTAGCAAGAGCACTAGATGGCAGCAGTTTTATAACAAATGTTATACATTAGCAGAGCACTAGATAGCAGCAGTTTTATAACAATGTTTATACAGTAGCAAGAGCACTAGATGGCAGCAGTTTTATAACAATGTTATACATTAGCAAGAGCACTAGATGGCAGCAGTTTTATAATAATGTTGATACATTAGCAAGAGCACTAGATGGCAGCAGTTTTATAATAAATGTTATACATTAGCAAGATCACTAGACGGCAGCAGTTTTATAACAATATTATACATTAGCAAGAGCACTAGATGGCAGCAGTTTTATAATAATGTTATACATTAGCAAGAGCACTAGATGGCAGCAGTTTATAATAATGTTATACATTAGCAAGAACACTAGATGGCAGCAGTTTTAAAATAATGTTATACATTAGCAAGAGCACTCAATGGCAGCAGTTTTATAATAATGTTATACATTAGCAAGAGCACTAGATGGCAGCAGTTTTATAACAATGTTATACATTAGCAAGAGCACTAGATGGCAGCAGTTTTATAATAATGTTATACATTAGCAAGAGCACTAGATGGCAGCAGTTTTATAATAATGTTATACATTAGCAAGAGCACTAGATGGTAGCAGTTTTATAATAATGTTATACATTAGCAAGAGCACTAGATGGCAGCAATTTTATAACAATGTTATACATCAGCAAGAGCAATAGATGGCAGCAGTTTTATAATAATGTTATACATTAGCAAGAGCACTAGATGGCAGCAGTTTTATAATAATATTATACATTAGCAAGAGCACTAGATGTCAACAGTTTTATAACAATGTTATACATTAGCAAGAGCACTAGATGGCAGCAGTTTTATAACAATGTTATACATTAGCAAGAGCACTACATCGCAGCAGTTTTATAACAATGTTATACATTAGTAAGAGCACTAGATGGCAGCAGTTTTATAACAATGTTATACATTAGCAAGAGCACTAGATGGCAGCAGTTTTATAACAATGTTATACATTAGCAAGAGCACTAGATGCAGCAGTTTTTATAATAATGTTATACATTAGCAAGAGCACTAGATTGCAGCAGTTAATGCTATACATTAGCAAGAGCACTAGATGGTAGCAGTTTTATAATAATGTTATACATTAGCAAGAGCACTCGATGGCAGCAGTTTTATAACAATATTATACATTAGCAAGAGCACTAGATGGCAGCAGTTTTATAATAATGTTATACATTAGCAAGAGCACTAGATGGCAGCAGTTTTAAAATAATGTTATACATTAGCAAGAGCACTCGATGGCAGCAGTTTATAATAATGTTATACATTAGCAAGAGCACTAGATTGCAGCAGTTTTATAATAATATTATACATTAGCAAGAGCACTAGATGTCAACAGTTTTATAACAATGTTATACATTAGCAAGAGCACTAGATGGCAGCAGTTTTATAACAATGTTATACATTAGCAAGAGCACTAGATGGCAGCAGTTTTATAACAATGTTATACATTAGCAAGAGCACTAGATGGCAGCAGTTTTATAACAAATGTTATACATTAGCAAGAGCACTAGATAGCAGCAGTTTTATAACAATGTTATACATTAGCAAGAGCACTAGATGGCAGCAGTTTTATAACAATGTTATACATTAGCAAGAGCACTAGATGGCAGCAGTTTTATAATAATGTTATACATTAGCAAGAGCACTAGATGGCAGCAGTTTTATAATAATGTTATACATTAGCAAGATCACTAGATGGCAGCAGTTTTATAACAATATTATACATTAGCAAGAGCACTAGATGGCAGCAGTTTTATAATAATGTTATACATTAGCAAGAGCACTAGATGGCAGCAGTTTTATAATAATGTTATACATTAGCAAGAACACTAGATGGCAGCAGTTTTTAAAATAATGTTATACATTAGCAAGAGCACTCGATGGCAGCAGTTTTATAATAAATGTTATACATTAGCAAGAGCACTAGATGGCAGCACTTTTATAACAATGTTATACATTAGCAAGAGCACTAGATGGCAGCAGTTTTATAATAATGTTATACATTAGCAAGAACACTAGATGGCAGCAGTTTTAAAATAATGTTATACATTAGCAAGAGCACTCGATGGCAGCAGTTTTATAATAATGTTATACATTAGCAAGAGCACTAGATGGCAGCACTTTTCATAACAATGTTATACATTAGCAAGAGCACTAGATGGCAGCAGTTTTAAAACAATGTTATACATTAGCAAGAGCACTAGATGGCAGCAGTTTTATAATAATGTTATACATTAGCAAGAGCACTAGATGGCAGCAGTTTTAAAATAATGTTATACCTTAGCAATAGCACTATATGGCAGCAGTTTTATAACAATGTTATACATTAGCAAGAGCACTAGATGACAGCAGTTTTTAACAATGTTATACATTAGCATGAGCACTAGATGGCAGCAGTTTTATAATACTGCTACACTTTAGCAAGAGCACTAAATGGCAGCAGTTTTATAATAATGTTATACATTAGCAAGAGCACTAGATGACAGCAGTTTTATAATAATGTTATACATTAGCAAGAGCACTAAATGGCAGCAGGTTTATAACAATGTTATACATTAGCAAGAGTAGTAGATGGCAGCAGTTTTATAATAATGTTATACATTAGCAAGAATACTAGATGGCAACAGTTTTATAACAATGTTATACATTAGCAAGAGCACTAGATGTCAACAGTTTTATAACAATGGTATACATTAGTAGGAGCACTAGATGGCAACAGTTTTATAATAATGTTATACATTAGCAAGAGCTCTAGATGGCAACAGTTTTATAACAATGGTATACATTAGTAGGAGCACTAGATGGCAACAGTTTTATAATAATGTTATACATTATCAAGAGCTCTAGATGGCAACAGTTTTATAACAATGGTATACATTAGTAGGAGCACTAGATGGCAGCAGTTTTAAAATAATGTTATACATTAGCAAGAGCACTAGATGGCAGCAGTTTTATAACATTGTTATACATTAGCCAGAGCACTAGATGGCAGCAGTTTTATAATAATGTTATACATTAGCAAGAGCACTAGATGGCAGCAGTTTTATAATAATGTTATACATTAGCAAGAACACTAGATGGCAGCAGTTTTATAATAATATTATATATTAGCAAGAGCACTAGGTGGCAGCAGTTTTATAATAATGTTATACATTAGCAAGAGCACTAGATGGCAGCAGTTTTATAACAATGTTATACATTAGCAAGAGCACTAGATGGCAGCAGTTTTATAACAATGTTATACATTAGCAAGAGCGCTAAATGGCAGCAGTTTTATAATAATGTTATACATTAGCAAGAGCACTAGATGGCAGCAGTTTTATAATAATGTTATACATTAGCAAGAGCACTAGATGGCAGCAGTTTTATAATAATGTTATACATTAGCAAGAGCACTAGATGTCATCAGTTTTATAATAATGTTATACATTAGCATGAGTGATAGATGGCAGCAGTTTGATAATAATGTTATACATTAGCAAGAGCACTAGATGGCAGCAGTTTTATAACAATGTTATACATTAGCAAGAGCACTAGATGGCAGCAGTTTTATAATAATGTTATACATTAGCAAGAGCACTAGATGTCATCAGTTTTATAATAATGTTATATATTAGCAAGAGCACTAGATGGCAGCAGTTTTATAATAATGTTATACATTAGCACGAGCACTAGATGGCAGCAGTTTTATTACAATGTTATACATTAGCAAGAGCACTAGATGGCAATAGTTTTGTAAGAATATTATACATTAGCAAGAGCACTAGATGGCAGCAGTTTTATAATAATGTTATACATTAGCAAGAGTGATAGATGGCAGCGGTTTTATAATAATGTTATACATTAGCAAGAGTGATAGATGGCAGCAGTTTTATAATAATGTTATACATTAGCAAGAGCACTAGATGGCAGCAGTTTTATAACAATGTTATACATTAGCAAGAGCACTAGATGTAAGCAGTTTTATAATAATGTTATACTTTAGCAAGAGCACTAGATGGCAGCGGTTTTATAACAATGTTATACATTAGCAAGAGCACTAGATGGCAGCAGTTTTATAATAATGTTATACATTAGCAAGAGCTCTAGATGTCATCAGTTTTATAATAATGTTATATATTAGCAAGAGCACTAGATGGCAGCAGTTTTATAATAATGTTATACATTAGCAAGAGCACTAGATGGCAGCAGTTTTATAACAATGTTATACATTAGCAAGAGCACTAGATGGCAATAGTTTTGTAAGAATGTTATACATTACTTTGGAATTATAACTGTTTTTTGCCATTTATACTTTAAATTGTAATTGTAATGAATGTGTCATAGAGAAGTTCTGCCTCTTGGCCAAAATTTTTGAGAATGACATAAATATTAATTTTTACAAAGTCTGCTGCTGCAGTGTTTTTAGATATTTTTTGTCAGATGTTACTATGCTATACTTAAGTATAATTACAAGCATTTCATAAGTGTCAAACACCTAAATTATAATTATATATTTAATGTGTGGTACGGTGCGGCATGGCTATACCGCTGAAAAATTGGCCATTGTGCCGAATATGCAGGTCTCCCGTATTACAAGTCGCTGCAGTACAGCTATACCGCAAGCGTTTTAGCCTTTATGCAACTCTCCATTCTGCACTCAAAAAATGGCTTTTGAGTGCGAGATTTTCATTGCGCCTGTATTACAAGTTGTGCGGTGAGGCTAAAATGCTTGTGTCTATTGTCTATACCGACACAATCTATTTTGCTATCTGAGAGCAGTAATTATGGATTTTGCAAAACAAAAATGGTTCACAAAACTCATAGCTAAAATGTTACAAAGTACACTAACACCCAAAAACTACTAACCTCTAATCCGCCGCCCACCTACATCACCAACAGTAAATAAACATATTAACCCCTAAACCGCCAGCCCACATATCGCACCTACTATAATAAACCTATTAACCCCTAAACCGCCAGCCCCCACAACGCATATGACTAAATTAAACTATTAACCCCTAAACCTAACACCACCCTAACTTTAAATTAAATTTACAATATAACTATCTTAAAATAAATAACAACTTACCTGTGAAATAAAAAAAAAAAACAAGATTAAACTATAAATAAACTTACCAAAACTATTTTAATAAAATTAAATAAACGAAAATTTGAAAAAACCTAAATTACAAATTTAAAGAAACCTAACACTACGGAAAATAAAAAAAATCTAACATTACCAAAAAAAAAAGAAAAAAAACGCAAAGATTACGAAAAATAAAAAAACAATAAGATTACGAAACATAATGAAATTATCCAAAATAATAAAAATGAAACCTTATCTAATAGCCCTACAAAAACAAAAAAAGCCCCCTAAAATAAAAACAACCCCTACCTAACAATAAACTACCAATAGACCTTAAAAGGGCATTTTGTAGGACATTGCCCTAAGTTAACAAGGTCTTTTACAATTAAAAAATCACAAAGTTCCCCCTAACAGTAAGACCCCCCCCCACCCAACCAACCCCCCAAAATAAAAAAACCTAAGTCTAAAATAAAAGCTAAGCTACCTATTGCCCTTAAAGGGGCATTTTTATGGGCATTGCCCTTAAAGGGCATTCAGCTCTTTTACTGGTAAAAACACAAATGAAAACCTACACCCACGATGCGTAAGCACCTAAGAAAGAAGGAAAGCCCCTACAACCTTCCTAAATAGAAAATACAGAAATCAAAAAGTGTGCTAAGAATAGCAACAACATCAAGCAGTTCCCAGATGTAAAGATATACGAGAGTCTATCGGGTCTATTTATCAAGCTCCTTAAGGCTCGCCAGAAACACAAGTTATGAAGCAGCGGTCTAAAGACTCTGAGGCGGCGGACAGAAATCACCCCGAATCTGCAGGGGGCGGTATTGCTCCAGCAGTTCACAAGAACTGCTGGTGCAATGATAAATGCCGACAGCGTATGCTGTCAGCATTTATCGATGTGCGGCGGACACGGTTCGCTATAGCTGATCATGTCCATCCGCACAATGATAAATGGGAGCCTATTTGTGTCAATTTCTTTCACTAGAGACTTTCTCAACATATTTTTGAGACTTTATGTGTCAATTGCTTAAATAAGAGACTTTTTATCTCAGATTGAGATCACCTCCAGAAGCCATATCGAATGATTTTACTGCTGATTTGTTTTTACTAATCTGTAATTATCAGACCACCGGTGGTTCTATGTTTTTATATTAAGTTACTGTCTGTTCTATTATAGAACAAATTGTTTTACTACTAACATATATTCTGGTTGATGGTGTTGCTATTCTAGAGCACTTTTTGATTTCTGTATTCAGCTCTTTTACTGCCCTTTAAAATAAAAAAAGCCCTAATAAAAAAAAAACAACACCAAAACCCCCCCCAAAAAACCCTAAGTCTTACCCCAAAATAGGTACTCACCGTTCCTGAAGTCCGGCGGAGAAGGTCTTCTTCCAGGTGGTGAAGTTCTTCTTCCAGGCGGCAACATCTTCATCCAGCACGGGGACCTCTTCTATCTTCATCCAGGGCAAAGGTGGCGCGGAGCCGAGGTGACCGCGGAACAGGACCGGTGACCACGGAGCCATACAGTGTGGAGGATCCTCTTCATGCGATTGATGCAGCACACTGAAGATTGAATGCAAGATACCCCTTTTATATTGAGGTACCGTTGCATTCCTATTGGCTGAAAAATTTAAATCAGCCAATAGGATGAGAACTGCTTAAATCCTATTGGTTGATTTTTAGACTTAGGTTTTTTTATTTTGGGGGGTTGGTTGGTGGTGGGTTTTACTGTTACTGTGGGCTTTGTACTTTTTTAATGTAAAAGGCCCTTTTAAGGGCTATTAGTAGTTTATTGTTAGGTTAGGGGGTGTTTTTATTTTGGGGTGGCTTTTTTGTTTTTATAGGGCTATTCAATTAGGTTTAATTTTTATTATTTTGGATAATTTAGTTTATTAATTTTTGTAATCATACGGCCAGATTATGAGTTTTGCAGTATGAGGGGTGCGGTACTAACTTGCACGTTATTCTCACAGCTCACTTCCCTACCACGCTGGTATTGCAGGTTTTTACAAACCTGGAGTTAAAAGGCAAGAAGTGAGCATAGAGCAAAATTGAGCTCCATACCGCACTCCAATACCAGTGCTGCTTAAGTCAGCGGTGAGCTGGTTGTACGTGCTCGTGCACGATTTCCACACAGACATCAATGGGGAGAGCCGGCTGAAAAAAAGTCTAACACCTGCAATAAAGCAGCGTAAAACTCAATAACGCAGCCTCATTGATTCCTATGGGAAACAAAATTTTTGTTTACACCTAACACCCTAACATGAACCCCGATTCTAAACACCCCTAATCTTACACTTATTAACCCCTAATCTGCCGCCCCAGACATCGCCGACACCTACATTATATTTATTAACCCCTAATCTGCCGCTCCGGGACATCGCCCACCACCTACATTATACTTATTAACCCCTAACCTGCTGCCCCAACATCGCTGACACCAAAATTATATTTATTACCCCTAATCTCCCGCCCCAATGTTGCCGCAACATACCATCACTTTATTAACCCCTAATCTGCCGCTTCGGACATCGCCGCCACTATAATAAATATATTAACCCCCTAAACCGCCGCACTCCGCCTCACAACACTACGTTAAATAGTATTAACCCCTAATCTGCTGTCCCCTAACATCGCCGCCACCTATCTACATTTATTAACCCCTAATCTGCCGCCCCCAACGACGCTGGCGACTATACTAAACACTATACACTACACTACAATTAAATAAATTACCTAAATTAAATACAATCTTGACGGGATACGAATCTTGACGGGATAGAGTGTAACCGCTCACTTTTTCTCCTCCCAGGACAAGCCTGTAAATACCGGTGCTATGAAGTCCCATATGAAAATAGATTATACGCAATTTGCGTAAGTTGATTTGCGGTAAAGCCAAAAAAAGTGTGCGGTGCCCCTAAATATGCAAGACTCGTAATACCCAGCGGTAGAAAAAAGCAGCGTTATGAGGCTTAACGCAGCTTTTTTAACTCATAGCGCAAGACTCGTAATCTAGCCGATAGTGTTTTTTATTTTTCAGAATTTTAGTGTTTGTTATTTTTTTGGTAATGTTAGGTTTTTTGTTATTTTTCGTAACATTAGTGTATCTTTTTGTAAAGTTCGTTTTTTTATTTTTTTTTGTAGTGTTAGGATTTTTTTAATTTTGTAGCCTAGGTTTTTTTACTTTTCGTTCATATTTTAAAATATAAATATTAATAGGTAATCTTAGCTTTTTTTTTTATTTCACAGGTAAGTTTTTTTTTATTTTAAGATAGTTATATTGTAAAGTTAGGTTTAGGGGTTAATACTTTAATTTTGTGTGTTGCAATGTGGGGGGCCATCAGTTTAGGGGTTAATAACTTTATTATAGTAGTAGGGATGTGGAGGGATGGCGGTTTAGGGGTTAATAACTTTATTATAGTAGTTGCGATGTGGGGGGTGGCGGTTTAGGGGTTAATAGGTTTATTTAGTGTCAGCGATGTTGGGGGGCAGTCGATTAGGGGTATTTAGACTAGAAGTTTCTGTTAGGGTGTTAGGTTTTAATGTAACTTTATTTTCCCCAAAGACATCAATGGTTACTGCGTTATAGAGATCGCCATTCCGCAATCGCAGGTGTTAGTTTTTTTCTAACACTTTCTCTCCATTGATGTCTATTGGGAAAAATGTGCACGAGCACGTCAAGTCAGGTCTTGGGTTTTGTGCGGTATGGAGTTTATTGCAACATACAGCACAACAAAAGAAGGTTTTTCAATAACTTGTAATGGCAGCGCTAGGGAGAGTGCGATACCGCTCATTTTTTTGCGTTATTTACACACCCGGTTTAAAGCAACAACTTGTAATCTGGGTGAAGGCTTTTATTGAGAATTACATTAGGTTTATGCAAAAAGTCAATATTTGCAGTGTTGACACTTCTTTTTCAAGACCTCAGCAATTCGCCCTGGCATGCTGTCAATCAACTTCTTGGCCACACCCTGACTGATGGCAGCCCATTCTTGCATAATCATTGCTTGGAGTTTGTCAGAATTTGTGGGGGGGGGGATGTTCACCTGCATCTTGAGGATTGACCACAAGTTCTCAATGGGATTAAGGTCTGGGGAGTTTCCTGGCCATGGACCCAACATTTTGATGGGGTTTTTCGAGGGGGTTTTCTACCTCCAGAGGTGCGGGACAGCTATGGGTGCAAAATTTGCACCCTCTTTCGCCAACCTATATATGGGTTGGTGGGAGCTGTCCCGCATCTATGGAGGTGGGAACCCCTTTCAACAGCACATCCGTTTTTATAAACGTTACATAGATGACCTGCTCCTGGTGTGGGGAGGTACTGAAGAAATGGCAATGGAATTTGTAACCTGGATTAATACCAATGATATAGGGTTAGAGTTCACTTTTGAACTTAATGAGTCCAGAATAAATTTTTTGGACCTAACCCTGATCGGTACACCAAATATAGGAATTGAAACTGAGGTTTATAGAAAACCGATCACAGGTAATACGCTTCTCCACGCCAGGAGCAGTCATCCCAAGCAAGTATTTAGGTCTGTCGAAAGGGACAGTTTTCAAGATTGAAGAGGAATTGCAGTAACTCTCAGGCTTATGAGATGCATGCACACCAATTAACAGAACGCCTTATCAATAGAGGCTATAATAACATGTAGTAGCAAAAACAAGACAGGAAGTTGCTATCATTGATAGAGGGACCTTACTAGAGAAATCAGCATGTAGAAAACCTACTAATCAAGGGAAAATCTTCTTCACTACTGATTACAGTACTCAGTATCATAACATTTATAGTACAGAAGAATTTCAGACTATTGGCAGCAGATGCAGCTTTGGAGGATACAGTAAAAAAGGGATGTAGATGTTCCTATAGAAAAGGAGTTTCTTTAGGTAATATTTTGGCACCTACACAGCTCAAAACAATACAAACGGGGGATTCAAGCTCTTGGCTACGTTTCAAGGGAGTGTTTCGATGCAATAATCATTCCTGTAAGGCGTGTGAACATGTGATTACAGGTGAAGGCTTCAAAAGTGAAGTAACGAATAAATTATATTCGACACAATAGTGTATGAATTGCAGAAGCAAGTACACCATCTATCTAGCAGGTTGTGAAGTTTGTCACCTACAATATGTAGGTATGACATCCAGAGAAACACGTGTACGAATTAGGGAACATCTTTCGGATATCAAGACGGGTGTCCTGACTACCCCCCTGGTGCAGCACTTCAATTTGGTCCATAATAAACAGGCAGAGAGCTTTAAATGGACCATCATAGAAGTGGTTAATACCAATCAAAGGGGAGGGGGATAGAGATCAGGCACTAGGGAAACGTGAGGTCTTTTGGATATTTTCATCTTCAAACTAGATATCCAAAGGGGTTGAATTCTTCCTATGACCTCATCAACTTTTGGAAGTAAATATTTTACTTTTATGTGACACTGAAAAGGATGACTTGGAGTCTCTAAAATTCAGTGTACACTTAGTAAATGTATTGCTTATTAGACATTTCATATATTATATGGGAGTATGATTAATCTAAATTCCATTGTATATATTTTAAATACTAATTTTCAAACTTGAAGATACAGTCAATTTTCGTATAATTTAGGACTCATGTTGATTATTTGTGATAATATATGATACCAACATTTATAAAGCATGCTACAGAGTATTGACAAGATATCATACTAGGTTAGATAAACTGCTGGAAGGTTGGTTATGTATCACTAATAAGGCTATAGGTGTGCAAAGTATTATGAGCATGTATTACCAAAAACAGCACCTTTAATTTAAATTTAAATTGACAATTTCTGTATAAAAGTAAATATGAAAAATGGAGAGAAAAATGTTCTTTTGTGATATTAAGAACCTAAATAAGTTGTTGCAACCAATGTATTGATGTTTTAGTGTGACATGTAAATTGTTAATGTTAATTATATTTAGCTAAATCTAAAGAGTAAGGCCATTCAAGCCTAATAGCTATGTAAGTCTGCAATGAAACAGTTAATTTCAAACATGTAACCCCAGCCAATCAAATGGTTTTACCTTCTCTTAAATAGCCCTTTAGTGAGAAGGTGGATAGGAATGCTATGAGTACGGCAGTTAAGCCGAAACGCGTAAAGCTTGCACTGAGGGCATGTGTTTGTCTTGTGTACATGTACCGCTTTTAAAGGATAATTAAAGAATTGAAGTTTTACTGCAAGTTCCGGACTTTGTATTTTCTTTAAAGTTTTCAAGCCTTGTTCACGGAACGTTTTGCAGCGGGTACACCCCTGGAGGTTACCTATCTAAGGAGGTGAAGTTTGGCCGCACAGTCTGGATGCCAGCAGCTGTCTTTCCATTTGGAGGTGTTTTTCACTTGGCGTCAGTTTTCCCCCTCACAAGTCGGCGCATCTTCTGACGTCACTTTGCAGAGCCCTGGGTGTTTGGGCGGACGCCAGTGCAGCGTGTCTGCGCGGCTGCTTGCTTGTGGGAGCTTGCTCCAAGCTGAAGGACGGCGGATCCGCAGTAGAGCCTAGGAGGAAGGTCTCCCGAACGGCTCTCCACCCAGTGGGCACAAGTAAGGCCGTGAAGAGAGGGTACAGTCCTTTTTCTTTAAGGTGAAATAAGGGACAGCTTTGAAATTAACATTTTGAAATTGTGTGTGGCCACTACATTACGTGTTAACAGCACGCAGCATTATTCTTCACTGCATAAGTGGTATCTACGGGTGTTTGTTAGGGGTCTCCCCTTCATTGGGGCAAACTTCCCAAAATGTAGAGTGTCCCTTGGTTCACCCAAGGCCACTGAGTTATCCCTTTTGCTTATGGGCTAGAGTGCTCCATTAGGCTGGAAAATCCATTGCTCATCACCAAACTGTTCTTGGATGGTTGGGAGAAGTTGCTCTTGGAGGATGTTTTTGTACCTTTCTTTATTCATGGCTGTGTTCTTAGGCAAAATTGTGAGTGAGCTCACTCCCTTGACTGAGAAGCAACCCCACACATGAATGGTCTCAGGATACTTAACTCTCGGCATGACACAGGACTGATGGTAGTGCTCAACTTTTCTTCTCCAGACAAGGTTTTTTTCCAGATGCCCCAATCAATTGGAAAGGGAATTCATCAGAGAAAATGCTAGTATGTCTAGTTATTTGGATGGGCTCCTGCAATAATCACTTTCTCTGCTACATAACAGCTTTTTCCAGGTTCCAGGTAGAAGAAGAACCCTCTGGCAGAGCTACCTAGTTGGGGTAGCCAGAGTCTGCCACAAGGTGGGACCATGAATACTGGTGCGGTCCAGGTCTCAGGGTGGGCTACAGGCTGTGGTAACTTGCAAGCTTCACAGCTGCAGTCAGCAGGGAGGAAGCAGGACCCCTCTTGGCAGAGTTACCCAGTCAGGGTAGCCAGGGTATCCATCACATTGGTTGGCAGCGGTGGGATCTGCTTCTTTCACACAGTTTCTGCTGACAGAGGAGACGTGCCACAGTAGCAGGTAACTATGAGAGCCGAGATCCTAAAGAGAGTACAGGAGGTGCTGGCCCAGCTGGACAGTCCTAGTTTGTTTTGAGACTTGCTGGCACAGAAGGGTCTTGTCCACCGGAGACCCTGGAGGGAGGCTCTTCAACAAGAGCAGGGCTATCAAGCAACAACCCTCCCCGCTGATGACGAAGATTACTGGATTCAGTGGAAGTTACGAGTACCTTGCCTAGGAGGATAGCCCAGGGAAGAATGGCTGTCTGAATTGGATGGACTGGTCCAGGATAACATGGTGCTGGATGACAGCTACAGGGCCCTCCAATGATACACTATGCAAATTTGGCCATAGCTGGAGAATGACGCCCCCACAGAGGGCTTTGGCTATGGTGGCCCTGGATTACTATTTGAACTAATGGCAGAGGAACCAGATTTTGGGAGTCAGGCAGAGTGAAGACTTAAGGACATTTGTGAGCACTGAGGGAGCCTGCTGAGTCTCTCGGGGGTAGCCTGGCTGCAAGCCGATATGGATTATATATGTGGCCAGGAAATGGAGATGGAACAGAGATACAAAAGACTGCTAGACTGCGTTATACAGCATGCCACAGATCCTGCAGATACATGATACAGCAGTCTGGGATTCATGGAGATTGTCCTTCAAGGAGTGGCAACAAGGAATGAGCTACCAAGAGCTGCTAGATCCCGATCAGCGGCCGGGCCCCCAAGCTTATGGTGCTGGGACAAGGGGTCCACCCCAGCAGAAGCGCTGGCAATGGGGCAGAGAGCCCCTGGCCTCCGTCCAGCACCTGAAGCAGCTCCGGAAACCCAGGTCGCTGTCCTCCCTCCCTGTAAGCAGAACCCCTTGCTGGGAGAGACGGAAGTCGATATCTCTCCCTAGCGGGAGAACCCCTTCCAGGGAGAAGAGACAGTCGGTCTCCCTCCCCAGCAGCAGAACCCCTTGCAGAGAGAGATGGATGTCAATATCTCTACCCAGCGGCAGAACCCTTCCCAGGAGAGGAGACAGTCAGTCTCCCTCCCCAGTGGAAGAGCCAGGTACAGGGAGAGGAGACAATCGGTCTCTCTTCCCAGCGGCAGAGTCATCCCCTAAGAGCGGAGGTAGTCATCCTCCCTCCCCATAGGCAGAACCCCTTGCAGGGAGAGACAGATGTCAATAACTCTCCCCGTAGGCAGAACCTCTTGCAGGGAGAGATGGATGTTGATATCTCTCCCCAGTGGCAGAAACCCTTGCAGGGAGAGACGGATGTTGCTATCTCTCCTCAGCGGCAGAACCCCTTCCAGGGAGTGGAGACAGTCGGTCTCCCTCCCCAGTGGCAGAGCCATTTGCAGGAAGCAGAGATAGCCGGTCTCCCTCGTAGACGTGAGAGGCGTAGCTTCAGGCAGACCAGCCGGGTTGATCCTACAGAGACCGGGTAAAACTTCTGGTTCTGTAAAAATATCAGCGTTGTGATAATGCAGAGAGCTTCTGGTGAAACGGAAAGGTGCAAGCACAAAGTAAGGACCATAGCCGGTCTCCCTCCCCAGCAGCAGCACCCCTTTCATGGAGTGGAGACAGCCAGTCTCCCTACTTAGTGGCTGAACGCCTTCAAGGGAGCGGAGACAGCTGGTCTCTCTCCCCAGCTGCTGAACCCTTTCAAGGGCAGCAGAGACAGCCGGTCACCCTCGACAGCAGCAGCACCCCTTCCAGGGAGCAGAGACAGCTGGTCTCCCTCCCCAGTGGCAGAACAGTTTCTCAGGGAGCGGAGGTAGCCGGCCTCCCTCCCCAGTGGCAGATCACCTTCCCAGGAGAAGAGACAGCCATCCTCTTTTCCCAGTAGCTGGGCATGATCCGCCCAGGAGGATTTCCCTCAGGGGGCAGACATGACATTGGGCCTGGGGGAGACCCGGCCCTGCAGTTGGTGCCACAAGTTTCGGCACCCACGTCTTGCCTGCCCCACCAAGGAGCAACCTCACCCTCCAGTCTGGGGTGGGAATACAGCCAGAAAACTGGCAATGGATTTGTTTGTGGGTGGGTCAGCCATTTCTCAACCGAGTGTCACAGAGGGAGGCAGTGTGGCCATGGAACTTAAAGACACTGGAACTTGTGGGAGAGAAACTGTTTGGGAGCCATTCTTGGCAAACTTGTTTGGGACTTTGCATCGTGTAACTATCCCTGCGACCAGCAGGAACCCCCAGGATGCTCCAAGCCCAGAAGAGATGGGATAACATGTCACAGCAAACGAGAAGAGAAGGGCCACCATCAGACAGCCCCAGGCCAACCCATTCAGGGTATAGCTGGGTCTGCCGCACTGGAGGGGGGAGATGCCATGGATACCAGACAGCCAAGGCTACCCCCTCACCCCCTACTGCCTGACTCCTTGTCGCACCAGATTTGGCCCTTTCATGGCTAGCGGGATCTTGCTGTCTCTTGCTATCCATTGTTTTGCCATGCTGTGCCAGGCCACAAGAGTTGAACCCCTACCCCCTACCACTTCACCCCCTCCTGTTTCTCTGCAGATTTGGGCTCTGGAGAGTAACCACGATCTCCCAGATCTTTTGTTTCCTTTATTTGGTGATGAGTCCATTGTCAGAGAAGAGCTGGCCTCTGACCAGAAAAACCCTCCTAGGCTGACCGGGCTCCTGGAACTCCCGGTCAGCCACCTCACAACGGACACCCGCCTAACCTCTCTCCTGCTGGCCAGGCTCCTGGAACTTCCGGTTGGCCACAGAACAGCAGGACACCCGCTAACTTTAACCCTGGTCGCTCCAGCGGTCCTTTGTCCCAGAGCACAGCTTTTTGGGGGATTTGTAGCCCCTAGGGAGGACAAGAGGTGGGGGAATTACCGGAGGGGAGCTCCTTTGGGAACTGGGGGTTTTGGACACCCCTACCCCATAACTTCAACGGACTGTATCTCCAGTCCCCAGTGATGAATCACACCACTTTTTGGACTGTGGCACCTGGGGACCGAAAGCTTTAATCACCCCAAAACCGCCACCCTGGGTACTGGGATTATGTGGGACTGTGGCTGCTATGGAGGCGCTAGCCTGTCTGGAGGGGCAGGAATGGTGGAAAAATTGTGGGATTGTCCAGTGTCTTATCAAGATGAGCTGTGTGGATAAAAGACGTGTATTTCTCAATAAACTGGGAACTGGGGGTTTTGGTCACCCCTACCCCATAACTTCAACGGACTGTATCTCCGGTCCCCAGTAATGAATCACACAACTTTTTGGACTGTGGCATCTGGGGACTGAGAGCTTTAATCACCCCAAAACCGCCACCCCTGGGTACTGGGATTCTGTGGGACTGTGGCTGCTATGGAGGCGCTAGCCTGTCTGGAGCGGCAGGAATGGCGAAAAAATTGTGGGATTTCCAGTGTCTTATCAAGATAAGCTATGTGTATAAAAGACTTGTGTTTCTCAATAAAAGTCGTTCTTGTTTCACCTGAATGCTAGTATTGTTAGTTATTTGGGTGGACTCCTGCTATAATCACTTTCTCTACATAGCGTCTTGTTCCAGGTTCCAGGTAGAGGAAGGACCCTCTGGCAGAGCTACCTAGTCGGGGTAGCAGGAGTCTGCCACAGGGTGGGACCATGAATACTGGTGCGGTCCAGGTCTCAGGGTGGGCTACAGGCTGTGGTCACTTGCCAGCTACACAGCTGCAGTCAGCAGGGAGGAAGCAGGACCCCTCTTTGCGGAGGAAATTTTCGGATTTTTCACCAAGCTTAAAAGGAAAAGGACTACAAGCGCTCAAAAGTGATTTGTAAAGTATTCATGGACTTACGAGTCTGTAATGGAATGTACTGTCTGGAACATGCATTAAAGCAATATACACTTAAGCTTTAAACAAAATCACAGCGGATGTGGAAAGTCCTATTAACATATTTCTTATGTAATCTATACTGCTTGCACTACACATGTGACTGATACTATTGCTGTGATTACACATCTATCATTAGAGATACATAGATCCCTATTTAGTACTAAGGTAGCTGGAACCTTTTTTAATATTGGTGCTACCCTCTGGTCAGGGTGTTGTTTTCTCAATGAAAAGTGTGTAAAATGTAAAGCATGTACAATTTTGTTACATTGTTACAGTCTAGCACATAAGTATTTGACATAGATCCTATTATTAATCTCAAGGTAACAAGCCTCTCTAACTTGTTTGGGTTACCCTCTGAGATAGGTGTTGTCATTTCCATTTGTGCCCTTAATGAGTGATTACGCATGGATCCCCATTATTATCCATGGTAGCAGATTCCTGTTGGTACACAGGGCTACCCACTGGTAGGGGTGTTGCCTAAGAACTCAATTACCTATGCTTAGGTATTTATCTGCATCATATTAACCTGAGTGAGCTGGCCAGCTTTATCTATGCATTTAATGTACAAAATGTATTTTTAAATGTATGTGATTTTTTGATTTTTTGATTTTCTTGATATTTTTCTATTTGTTTGCACAAATAAATTTATTTAATTACAACTATGTTGTTTGGTTTTGGTTTAGGGGACCCAGAAGTTGTTTGGTTGCGTAAGGGCCTGGAACACCTATTTCTAAATGAATTCTTACATACGTGTGCATTGAATTAAATATTTAAATAAATAATTGTCTACTAAAACGGAGTGCTGAAATCCCTGTCTATTTTGAAGAGAACACTACTGTGACCTCTCCAATTTTTCTTCTTTGAATCTTGTAAATGTATATATATATATATATTTATACTATAATCACATTTGTAACGCATCCGTCTCTGTCGCCAGTTGTGCACGCATCCTCAAAGGAATGTTGGCTGCGCGTGGCAGCCTAAACAATGTTGGCTGCGCGCGCAACCAAAATAATCCACCTGGATGCAGCATAGGCAACCAATGCCCGCAAGAAATTAAAAAAAAAATTAACCGCTTGCAAAAAGTATTAAGAAAAGAAAAAACTGCCCGCACAAAGTATTAAAAAAACAACTAACCACCCACACAAAGTATTAAGAAAATAAAATAAACATAACTGCCCGTACTATGTATTACCAAAAAAACTAACCCTTAAATCGCTAAACTCCCGCAACAGAAACTACCTAACCCTTACACCGCCAAACCCCAACAACGCCAACTAAATAAATTACAATATTAACCCCTAAACTGCCAAACCCTACGACGCCAACCATCTAATTATACTATCAACCCCTAAACCGACAAAGCTCCACATCGCAATAAACCTTATTAACCTATTAACTCCTAAACCACCAACCCCCAACAACGCAAATAACTAATTTAATTCCTAAGTCCCCTAACCTAAGACCCCCTAAATTAACCCCAATTACTACTAAATTACAATTAAAATAACATTAAATTACAAAAACTTTACAAAGAATAAAAAAGTCTAACATTACAGAAAAAATAAACAAACAGCTATATTACGAGTTGTGCATTAGGCTTAAAAAGCATTTTTAACGCCCGCTGGTATTACGAGTCTTGCAGGTACAGGCTCACCGCTCACTTTTTTAACCAACTTGGAAATACCTCAAATCCGCTTATGTAAATTGCGTATCCTATTTTTTAAATGGGACTTGCATATCGGCGGTATTACGAGTCTGCCAAAAAGTGAGCGGTACACCCTCTCCTGTCAAGACTGGTATCGCATTTTAAAGTCAGTAGTTAAGAGTTTTACACTACAACGCTGTAGCATAAAACTCTTAACTAAAGTGCTAAAAAGTAGACTAACACCCATAAATTACCTATTAACCCCTAAACCGAGGCCCTCTCACATCGCAAACACTTTAAAAAAATGTTTTAACCCCTAATCTGCCGAACCGGACATCGCCGCCACTATATTAAATATATTAATCCCTAAACGCTGCACTCCCGTCTGGCAAACATTAGTTAAATATTATTAACCCCTAATCTGCCATCCCCAATGTCGCCGCCACTATACTAAAGTTATTAGCCCCAAAATCTAAGTCTAACCCTAGCACCCCCTGACTTAAATATAATTAAAATAAATCTAAATAAAAATTACTATAATTAACAATCAGCTAGATTTAGAGTTCTGCGGCCAAAGGGGTGCGTTAGCTACGCATGCTTTTTTTCCCCCCGCACCTTTTTAATACCGCTGGTATTTAGAGTTCACAGAAGGGCTGCGTTAGGCTCCAAAAAGGGAGCGTAGAGCATAATTTACCGCCACTGCAACTCTCAATACCAGCGGTTCTTACGGACGCGGCCAGCTTCAAAAACGTGCTTATGCACGATTCCCCCATAGGAAACAATGGGGCTGTTTGAGCTGAAAAAAAACCTAACACCTGGAAAAAAGCAGCGTTCAGCTCCTAACGCAGCCCCATTGTTTCCTATGGGGAAACACTTCCTAAGTCTGCACTTAACACCCTAACATGAACCCCGAGTCTAAACACCCCTAACCTTACACTTATTAACCCCTAATCTGCCGCCCCCGCTATCGCTGACCCCTGCATATTATTTTAACCCCTAATCTTCCGCTCCTAAAACCGCCGCAACCTACATTACAGCTATGTACCCCTAATCTGCTGCCCTTAACCCCCACCGACCCCTATATTATATTTATTACCCCCTAATCTGCCCCCCCAATGTCACCGCTACCTACCTACAATTATTAACCCCTAATCTGCCGACCGGACCTCACAGCTACTCTAATAAATGTATTAACCCCTAAAGCTAAGTCTAACCCTAACCCTAACACCCCCCTAAGTTAAATATAATTTTTATCTAACGAAATAACATAAATCTTACATAAATTATTCTTATTTAAAGCTAAATACTTACCTGTAAAATAAACCCTAATATAGCTACAATATAAATAATAATTATATTGTAGCTATTTTAGGATTAATATTTATTTTACAGGCAACTTTGTATTTATTTTAACCAGGTACAATAGCTATTAAATAGTTAATAACTATTTAATAGCTACCTAGTTAAAATAATTACAAAATTACCTGTAAAATAAATCCTAACCTAAATTACAATTAAACCTAACACTACACTATCAATAAATAAATTAAAGTGAAGGTAAACTTACCCTAATGTCGACAGAGTATAGCATTTTGCTTGTAAAATAATTATGACTTTCATTCATCAATTTTAATATTTTTGTGTATATATAGAGTTATCGCCATATAAAGTTATGCATAAGTGATCAACAAATTCAACCCGTTTTTTTTTTGTTTTTTTTTTCTGTTGATCACATTTTTCTCAAACCCAATTGAAATTCTGGCCGTTAGGCGGCCTTCACTCCACGTCATCCACCCCTTCTTTCAGCTGCGCATGCACTATTTAATTTTTCTTATTAATGAAATCCAAACGCGCTCCAGTTTCGCGCATGCGTATTTGTAACGGCTATGAATTCCCCTAGCATTAAATATGGAACGGGGATGATCGCATGCGCATTGAAAAGTGGCATTGGCAATTTGCGCATGCGCATTGTAATCAGAGATCGCGAGCGCGCATCTGAAAGCACTTGCAGAGCTGGTGGGACCGCTGAAGACGTAAGACAAAGAAGAAGAAGGAAGTAGGGCTTGGGAGGAGTCTTTTCAAAACAGTGGTGAATTCTAAATCTAATTTTTATTAAAACTATGGCAGAAAATTAAAAAATAACTAAGCGACTACATGAAGGGGATATTGATAAATGGTAGGTTGTCTTTAAGCAAGGCTAACTTTACCTTCACTTTAAATACAAATACCTACAAATAAATACAAATAAATACACTAACTAAAGTACAAAAAATAAAAAAAGAACTAAGTTACAAAAATAAAAAAATAATTTACAAACATTATAAATATATTACAACAATTTTAAACTAATTACACCTACTCTAAGCCCCCTAATAAAATAACAAAGCCCCCCAAAATAAAAAAATGCCCTACCCTATTCTAAAATAAAAATTGAAAAGCTCTTTTACCTTACCAGCCCTTAAAAGGGCCTTTTGCGGGGCATGCCCCAAAGAATTCTGCTCTTTTGCCTGTAAAAAAAAACATACAATAAACCCCCCCCAACATTACAACCCACCACCCACATACCCCTAATCTAACCCAAACCCCCCTTAAATAAACCTAACACTAAGCCCCTGAAGATCTTCCTACCTTATCTTCACCACGCTGGGTATCACCGATCCATCCAGAAGAGGGTCCGAAGTCTTCCTCCTATCCGGGCAATGTTTTCATCCAAGCGGGGGCTGAAGAGGTCCATCATCCGGCTGAAGTCTTCATCCAAGCGGGGGCTGGAGAGGTCCATCATCCGGCTGAAGTCTTCATCCAAGCGGGGGCTGAAGAGGTCCATCAACCGGCTGAAGTCTTCTATCAAGTGGCATCTTCAATCTTCTTTCTTCCGGATCCATCTTCATCCCGCCGATGCGGAACATCCTTCCTCCACGACGAACTCCCGATGAATGACGGTTCCTTTAAGGGACGTCATTCAAGATGGCGTCCCTCGAATTCCGATTGGCTGATAGGATTCTATCAGCCAATCGGAATTAAGGTAGGAATAATCTGATTGGCTGATGGAATCAGCCAATCAGATTCTAGTTCAATCCGATTGGCTCATCCAATCAGCCAATCAGATTGAGCTTGCATTTTATTGGCTGATCGGAACAGCCAATAGAATGCGAGCTCAATCTGATTGGCTGATTGGATCAGCCAATCGGATTAAACTTGAATCTGATTGGCTGATTCCATCAGCCAATCAGATTATTCCTACCTTAATTCCGATTGGCTGATAGAGTCCTATCAGCCAATCGGAATTTGAGGGACGTCATCTTGGATGACGTCCCTTAAAGGAACCGTCATTCGTCGGGAGTTCGTCGTGGAGGAAGGATGTTCCGCGTCGGCGGGATGAAGATGGAGCCGGAAGAAAGAAGATTGAAGATGCCGCTTGATAGAAGACTTCAGCCGCATGATGGACCTCTTCAGCCCCCGCTTGGATGAAGACATTGCCCGGATAGGAGGAAGACTTCGGACCCTCTTCTGGACGGATTGGTGAAACCCGGCGTGGTGAAGATAAGGTAGGAAGATCTTCAGGGGCTTAGTGTTAGGTTAATTTAAGGGGGGTTTGGGTTAGATTAGGGGTATGTGGGTGGTGGGTTGTAATGTTGGGGGGGGTATTGTATGGTTTTTTTTATAGGCAAAAGAGCAGAATTCCTTGGGGCATGCCCTGCAAAAGGCCCTTTTAAGGGCTGGTAAGGTAAAAGAGCTTTTCAATTTTTATTTTAGAATAGGGTAGGGCATTTTTTTTATTTTGGGGGGCTTTGTTATTTTATTAGGGGGCTTAGAGTAGGTGTAATTAGTTTAAAATTGTTGTAATATTTTTATAATGTTTGTAAATTCTTTTTTTTATTTTTTTGTAACTTAGTTATTTTTTTATTTTTTGTACTTTAGTTAGTGTATTTATTTGTAGGTATTTGTATTTAATTTATTTATTGATAGTGTAGTGTTAGGTTTAATTGTAACTTAGGTTAGGATTTATTTTACAGGTAATTTTGTAATTATTTTAACTAGGTAGCTATTAAATAGTTATTAACTATTTAATAGCTATTGTACCTGGTTAAAATAAATACAAAGTTGCCTGTAAAATAAATATAAACCCTAAAATAGCTACAATATAATTATTATTTATATTGTAGCTATATTAGGGTTTATTTTACAGGTAAGTATTTAGCTTTAAATAGGAATAATTTATTTAATAAGATTTATTTTATTTCGTTAGATAAAAATTATATTTAACTTAGGGGGGTGTTAGGGATAGACTTAGCTTTAGGGGTTAATACATTTATTAGAGTAGCAGTGAGGTCCGGTCGGCAGATTAGGGGTTAATAATTGTAGGTAAGGTAGCGGCGACATTGGGGGGGGGGCAGATTAGGGGTTAATAAATATTATGTAGGTGTCGGCGGTGTTAGGGGCAGCAGATTAGGGGTACATAGGGATAATGTAGGTGGCGGCGGTGTGCGGTCGGCAGATTAGGGGTTAACAAAATTTAATAGAGTGGCGGTGATGTGGGGGGGCCTCGGTTTAGGGGTACATAGGTAGTTTATGGGTGTTAGTGTACTTTAGAGCACAGTAGTTAAGAGCTTTATAAACCGGCGTTAGCCCTGAAATCTCTTAACTGCTGACTTTTTTCTGCTTCTGGAGTCTTGTCGTTAGATTTCTAACGCTCACTTCAGCCAAGACTCTAAATACTGGCGTTAGAAAGATCCCATTGAAAAGATAGGATACGCAATTGGCGTAGGGGGATCTGCGGTATGGAAAAGTTGCGGCTGGAAAGTGAGCGTTAGACCTTTTCCTGACTGACTCTAAATACCAGCGGGCGGCCAAAACCAGCGTTAGGACCCCCTAACGCTGGTTTTGACGGCTAACCCAGAACTCTAAATCTAGGCGTAAATTATTCCTATTTAAAACTAAATACTTACCTAGAAAATAAACCCTAAGCTAGCTACAATATAACTAATAGTTAGATTGTATCTAGCTTAGGGTTTATTTTTATATTACAGGCAAGTTTGTATTTATTTTAACTAGGTAGAATAGTTATTAAATAGTTATTAACTATTAAATAACTACCTAGCTAAAATAAATACAAATCGACCTGTAAAATAAAACCTAACCTAAGTTACACTAACACCTAACACTACACAATAATTAAATGCATTCCCTAAATTAAATACAATTAAATACAATTAAATAAAATTACCTAAAGTACAAAAAAAACACTAAATGACAGAAAATAATAAACAAATTACAACATTTTTAAACTAATTACACCTAATCTAATCCCCCTAACAAAATAAAAAAGCCCCCCAAAATAAAAAAAAAACCCTATCCTACACTAAATTATAAATAGCTCTTAAAAAGGCCTTTTGCGGGGCATTGCCCCAAAGTAATCAGCTCTTTTACCTGTAAAAAAAAATTACAAATCCCCCCCAACATTAAAACCCACCACCCACACAACCCTACTCTAAAACCCACCCAATACCCCCTTAAAAAAACCTAACACTAACCCCTTGAAGATCACCTTACCGCGAGAAGTCTTCATCCAACCGGGCCAAAGTCCTCAACGAACTCTGGAGAAGTCTTCATCCAAGCCGGACGAAGTGGTCCTCCAGACGGGCAGAAGTCTTCATCCAGACGGCATCTTCTATCTTCATCCATCTGACTTGGAGCGGGTCCATCTTCAAGACATTTGACTCGTAGCATCCTCTTCATCCGACGGCTAACACTGAATGAAGGTTCCTTTAAATGACGTCATCCAAGATGGCGTCCCTTCAATTCCGATTGGCTGATAGAATTCTATCAGCCAATCGGAATTAAGGTAGAAAAAATCCTATTGGCTGATGTAATCAGTCAATAGGATTGAGCTGGCATTCTATTGGCTGATTGGAACAGCCAATAGAATGCCAGCTCAATCCTATTGGCTGATTGCATCAGCCAATAGGATTTTTTGTACCTTAATTCCGATTGGCTGATAGAGTTCTATCAGCCAATTGGAATTGAAGGGACGCCATCTTGGATGACGTCATTTAAAGGAAACTTCTTTTTGTGTTAGCCGTCGGATGAAGTGAATGCTCCACGTTGGATGTCTTGAAGATGGACCTGCTCCGCGCAGGATGGATAAAGATAGAAGATGCCGTCTGGATGAAGACTTCTGCCTGTCTGGAGGACCACTTCGCCTGGCTTGGATGAAGACTTCTCCCGGCTTCGTTGAGGACTTCGGCCCGGTTGGATGAAGACTTCTCCCGGTAAGGTGATCTTCAAGGGGTTAGTGTTAAGTTTTTTTTAAGGGGGTATTGGGTGGGTTTTAGAGTAGGGTTGATTGTGTGGGTGGTGGGTTTTAATGTTGGGGGGATTTTGTAATTTTTTTTACAGGTAAAAGAGCTGATTACTTTGTGGCAATGCCCCGCAAAAGGCCCTTTTAAGGGCTATTTGTAATTTAGTGTAGGGTAGGGGTTTTTTATTTTGGGGGAAAAAAGGTGATCAGAGTTAAGAAAAAAAAACAGGCGCAAGAAGACAGCAACCGGAGCCTTCCTTCCATCTGAGTAGGAGTGAACGGAGTAAAATACATCTTAGCCGGGTACCGTAAGACGATAAAATCCCTACAAGCGGACTTGCTGTGATAGGAGTTGTCCTGATATGTGCCAACAGCACAACTGAACCTTGCTGAGTAGCCGGTCTATCTCACAAGCGCTCTGAGGCCTAACTACGGGGCCCGCTCCAGGAAGGCACCAGACAGTGAGGCTGCTTCATACGGCCTCTGGCTTGGAGAGCAGCAACAATCATCCCAGCGCCTCGCTAATCTGTCATAAATAGCCAGCAGTCCTAGCCAGGAAGGTTCCACATGGGGCCTGTAGATTCCAAGTCAGCTCGCAGGGTTGAGTGACATCTCACACAGCTAACACGAGGCAGAGGGGACTATTGGGGCATTGGCAGCGCTAACCTGACTGGACCTGCTACTTCGTGCAAAAGTGGTCCAAAAAAAAAAAGGGGTATAAGTGCACCTATAATACTGCACTATAACTGTGACTCACTCCATATTGTTCTAGCAGGCTGGGACAAAGTACTGTTACTGCGCTGTCAGTATATCGCACAGCCTCCCAGGGAAAGGGAAAAAAAGATATATATATATATATATAAGAAATAAAATAATAAATAAAGGAAAGGGAAAGAAAAAAAAAAGATAAATATAAAAACAAAAAGGAGAAAGAAAAACAGAACCATTACTAACAAGGCATATCCCAGCATGCTATGACAGTAGACTAGAGAGACACAGTAAAACTCCAATTGCAAAGGCCACAAATAGTCTAGCTTACCACAACTGGCAGGCAAAACAATCATCCCATTGTAGAGGAATCAAAACATCACAGACATCAGGGAGTTAAACATAAAAGCTCCTGAAGGGTTAATAACTCTGTCCAAAACTAGTGATGTCGCGACCAGTTCTGCCGCGAATAGTTCACAGCGAACATAGCATGTTTGCGTTCACAGCGGACGGCGAACATATGCGATGTTCGATCCGCCCCCTATTCGTCATCATTGAGTAAACTTTGACCCTGTAGCTCACAGTCACAAGACACATTCCAGCCAATCAGCAGCAGACACTCCCTCCCAGACCCTCCCACCTCCTGGACAGCATCCATTTTAGATTCATTCGGAGCCTGCATTCTTAGTGAGAGGAGGGACAGTGTAGCTGCTGCTGATTTAATAGGGAAATCGATAGCTAGGCTAGTGTATTCAGTGTCCACTACAGTCCTGAAGGACTCATCTGATCTCTGCTGTAAGGACAGCACCCCAAAAAAGCCCTTTTTAGGGTTAGAACATCAGTCTGCTTTTTTTTCCCCCTGTGTAATCTAATTGCAGCCTGCCTGCCAGCTCAGGCTCACAGCGTATACTGTGCCCACTTGCCCAGTGCCACCACTCATATCTGATGTAACAGTAGTGTCATTTAAAAAAAAAAAACAATCATTTTTTAATTTGAAATAATGCGTTTCAGGTCCTGCCAGGGCACAGTGTGACACCAGTGCAAGTCATATCTACTAATACAGTAGTGTACATTTAAAAAAAACAAAAACCTTTTTTTACTGTGAAATAATAGCAGTCAGTTTCCTTCACACGTGTGTGCTCCAGGTCCTGCCAGGGCACAGTGTCACACCAGTGCAAGTCATATCTGCTAAAACAGTAGTGTACATTTAAAAAAAAAAAAAACCCTTACACTACCTGAACGATACAACATCATACCTGATGTTTTAAAGCACGTTATTCCAAACAATTTAGGAATGTTAGGTGATTTATGCCCTTTATGGATTAAAAATTTGCCATGGATCCCCCTCCGGCATACCACAGTCCAGGTGTTAGTCCCCTTGAAACAACTTTTCCATCACTTTTGTGGCCAGAAAGAGTCCCTGTGGGTTTTAAAATTTGCCTGCCTATTGAAGTCTATGGCGGTTCGCCCGGTTCGTGAACTTTTGTGGAAGGGCAGTAATACAACACAAGACAGCAGATTGAATAAACTTTGTAGACCCACTAACAGTAATATTACTAGCCCTTCCTAGACATATAAATGAAAGATAAGTGGAATGCCTAACAAAAGACAATCCAAGTTAGAGAAAAACTCATCAGCAAAACTACTAAATCAGTACTTAAAACCGATAGAATAGCAACCTGAATTTAGCAGCAGAGACGCAGTGAGCCGTATGCAAAATACTCCAACACAACCCCATAATATGGGTTCCCCATCAGCACAGTATGTAACCAGAGAAGATCTACAACATCTTTCCTCAAAAGATGACATCAATAATATATTACAAGAAATGCGCATCACTTTGCAGACCTACGCAGGGATCTCATTGCGCTGGACACAAGAGTCTCCAAGGTTGAAAGCACTCAAGAGTCTATGGTGACACTCTAACACACCACTACTGAGCTTCAAAGTCAAGCAGACAAACTCCAGTTCCTTCACAAAAGAATTGAGGACCTTGACAATTGATGTTGAAGAAACAACTTACGTATACGAGGTGTATCAGAAACTGTACACCCCCTGCAATTGAAGGCTACCTTCAAGCCCTATACAGAGTACTGAAAGGTACCCCATCTTCACCTGATGTAACTATTGAAAGAGCTCATAGAGCTTTAAGGCCAAAGTCACCACCGAAAGCTCCACCTCGAGACATTATAGTGAAACTCTTGAACTATAAAGACAGAGAAGAGCTATTGCAACATGCAAGAACCAAGCATCCATTCCACCATGCTGGAGAGGAGATTCAACTCTTTTCCGACCTATCACGACAATCCTTCAAAAAAGGAGAGAACTAGCTCCCATCACAACTACACTTCATTCAAACAAGATCCTATACCGCTGGGGCTTCCCAGTTGAGATAGTAGCAACTAATAACACAAAAAATTGTCACTTCAGATCTCTACCTCTACCGCACCAGTGCCTAAGGGAACCAATGCCTCAGAATGAGAGAAACTTTCTAACTGAAGTACATTGAACTGTTATCCCATCTAGAGGGTTAGTGCCCTTTAGAAACGTAAGTTATAATAGATAAGGGAGTTAGTCACAATTGAAGAAAATGTAGTTTACACTTTAGGCTAGCTACGTAAGTCACTATGGTATACACCTCTAATCGAGACCACTTAAAAGCATGAAACATTTAGACAAGAAGCCCCATCTAGATGGGGTTTTTTTTTTGGTTGACCTTAGATAGAATAAAATAAATATAACTCATACGATGCATCCCACCATGGCTATTCACCCGTAAGGTCTCAAGGCACTGAGGGTTGCAGTTCAGTCGAAGAGCCAGGTCTTGAGGTCCTTTCTGAAATTAGGGCGGTAGCTTGTCTGAGGTGCAGCAGGAGGGTGTTCCAAGTCTTGGCTGCCAGGTGAGAGAAGGATCTGCCTCCCGCTGTGGTTTTCCTGATGCAGGGGATGACTGCGAGGGCTTGGTCAGCCGATCGAAGTTGTCTGCCAGGGGTGTAGAAGGTAACGCTGTGGTTCAAGCCGGTCCATGGAGAGCGATGAGTCCAGGATGACGCCTAGATTTCATGCATGGTCGGTGGGGGTTGGAGGGTGTCCAAGGGCTGTGGGCCACCAGGAGTTATTCCAAGTGGATGTGGTGGGACCGAGGAAGAGGACTTCGGTCTTGTCTGCGTTCAGCTTTAGGCAGTTGTAGCTCATCCAGGTGGTGACTGTTGTCAGCCTTTCATGGACGTTTCTCTTGGCGGTTGTGGGGTCACTGGTGAGTGAGATAATTAGCTTGGTGTCGTCGGCATAGGCGACGATGTTGAGGTTGTGTCGTCGGGTGATGGCGACGAGAGGGGCCATGTAGATGTTGAATAGGGTGGGGCTCTGTGAAGAGCCTTGGGGTACACCACAGCTGATTTCTGTGGGCTTGGGGATGAAGGGTGGGAGTCTAACTTTCTGGGTTCTGCCGGTGAGGAAGGAGGTGATCCATTCCAGGGCTTTGTCGCATATGCCGGCATCGTGTAGTTGGTTGCGGAGGGTGAGGTGGGAGACAGTGTTGAATGTTGCTGAGAGGTCTAGGAGAATGAGGGCAGCGGTCTCTACTCGGTCGAGTAGGGTGAGGATGTCGTCTGTGGCAGCGAGGAGGGTGGTCTCGGTGCTTTGGTTGCTCCTGAAACCGGATTGGGAGGGGTCCAGGGTGTGGTTGGCTTCGATGTAGTCAACGAGTTGCGTGTTGATGGACTTTTCGATGACTTTGGCCGCAAAGGGGAGCAGAGAGATTGGGCGGTAGTTCTTCGGATCAAAGAGGTCAGCCGTGGGTTTTTTCAGTAGGGGTTTTAATTCTGCGTGCTTCCAATCATCCGGGAAGGTGCCGGTTTAGATGGAGCAGTTGATGGTGCTGCAGAGCTCGGGAGCGATGGTGTCAGTCGCTTTGTTGAAAATGTGATGCGGGCATGGGTCTGTGGGTGCTCCGGAGTGGATCGATCTCATGATTCTGATGGTGTCCTCTGTGGTGAGGGGGCTCCAGATGGTCCATGGGGGGTAGGTGGTGGTATATCTGGGTGAGGTATCAGTGGGAGTTGGTGGGTAGGCAGTGGTGGGTGAGTTTTGGAGCGCGAAGCTGAAGCTGAAGTACATTGCGAGGTTATTGCAAAGGTCCTGGGAGGGCGGGATGTTGTTGGTGTCTCTGTTGGGATTGGAGAATTCCTTGATGACTGTAAATAGCTCCTTGCTGTTGTGGACGTTGGCATTGATTCTATCTTGGATGGCTATCTACTTGGTGGTTTGATGAGGTGGTGGTGGGTAGTGATGGCTTCTTTGTAGGCTGTTTTATTTGAAGGAGTCTTTCTGGATCTCCAGGTCCTTTCCCATTGCCTGCAGTGGTGTTTGGAGTCCTGGAGGGCAGGGGTGAACCAACTAGCCATGTTGGTGGGTTGGCAGTTGGACGGTTTCTTGAGAGGGGTGAGGGTGTTGGCGCAGTCTGTGAACCAGCGGTGGAGGTTGCGAGCGGAGGAGTTGGCATCTGTGGAGGTAGCTGGGGGGCACTTGTTCAGGGTGGAGTGCAGTTGGTCTTCGGTGATGTTTTTTTTAATTGAAATTACAGTGCAAACCTCATTATACATTAAATTGAATAAGTTGTGTTAAACAACTATACCTGCACTTAACTAAGCTATCTCTTTTGCTTTCCTCTTTCACTTAAATACCCCTATATACCTTCTGCTTTCCCCCTTTTTTCCCCCTTAACTCAAATCATGCAACCTAAACGCAGTAGGTTCCAGAGCCACTAAATCTAACAACTATAAATGCCAAAGGACTAAATAGCCCGGGTAAAAGATCTATAGCGTTTCGTGAATTATATAAATTGAACAGCCATATATTACTTCTGCAAAAAACACATTATCAAAAAGATAAAGAACCTAAATGGCATGACCTTAACTACCCCACGGCCTTCTTTGCTTCAGGCCCACGTAAAAAATGTGGGGTGGGCATATTACTGCACAAATCAATTCCATTTCAAATGGCCCATGTCGAGAGGGACCCTGAAGGCAGATATTTGCTTTTAATAGGAATGCTTTTTGGACACTATATTACCCTAGTTTCAATGTACACCCCTAACCAAGCACAACACACATTTCTCAAAAAATTAGCTAAACAATTATTAGACCATGTTAAAGGAACTGTATACCTAGCAGGTGATCTAAACCTTCCTCTGGACCCCCCTCTGGACTCTTCTAGAGGCACAGCAAGCGCCCCCTCCTCCACATTAAAATCAGTCAAGTCCACTCTCTCCAGATTGACACTTCACGATGTATGGAGAACCACGCACCCATTCGATAAAGACTACACTTTTTTCTCCTCCCCGCATAACAGTTATTCAAGACTTGACTACATATTCACTGACTCATCTGGGCTATCAATCACGAATAACTGTGATATAGGATCAATAACTTGGTCCGATCACGCTCCAGTCACCTGTTCCATTCTTTGACCTAATATCACGACTATCGCTAAGGTTTGGAGGCTAGATGACTCATTACTACATAATATCCTCATTAATCAGGAGATACAGAAATCCCTGGCAGAATATTTCAGTTTTAACACAGCCCCTCAGTCGTCGGTCCTGAATATATGGGAGGCACATAAAAGTGTGATACGTGGAGAATACATTAAACATAATGCGAGGCTTCTAAGACAATATAGGGAAAAGCACACAAAATTACTAGCCACAGTAAGCTACTTAGAAACAGAACACAAGACAGACCCATCTAATGAAAATACTAGCAGTTAGAGACTGCTAGACTAGATCTCAAACAACACCTAACAGAAGTTTATCAGAGAAAAGCCCAACAATTAAAGCAGTACTATTACGATGAAAGTAATAAGCCAGGAAAAGCACTAGCAAGAACCTTACGTAGAAAGCAATTGAGTGCATATATACATAATATATTTGATCAATGTGTCAGGGGGCCAGCAATCCAAAAGTAATATACAAATAGCAGAAGCATTTCGGGCTTATTATAATACACTTTATAATATTACCCCAAACACTACACAACAAACATTACAGGAGACAATGGCCCCAAAATGTAAACAAATAGATGAGTATCTACGAGGAGTGGCTTTGCCAACCTTGGACACAACAGCGACTGAAAAACTAGAATCCCCAATAACCATTGAAGAGCTACACTAGGCTATTGAAGATATACCCACTGGCAAGAGCCCTGGACTGGACGGGTTTATACCAGGTTATTATAAAAAGTTCAAAGCAGAACTATCTGTTGTATTGCTGAACTTGTTTAATAGTTTGAGAGATGATCCCGTACTATCGGAGAATCTACTTGAAGCTCATATAACGGTTATACCTAAACCAGGTAAACCAGCCAATAGTCCTGAAAATTTTAGGCCTATCTCTCTGTTAAACTCTGATATGAAAATCCTGGCCAAAATTCTCCCTAACCGTTTAAACGAATATCTCCCTAACCTAATCTCATTAGATCAAGTAGGTTTTGTTCCTGGCAGAGAGGCCAGGGATAACACCAAAAAAATAATTCAGTTAATAACGCACGCTAAGATATCGGGCACCCCTTTGGTTCTGTTATCGACCGACACAGAGAAGGCCTTTGATAGAGTGGATTGGCTCTTCCTGCGGAGGACGATGGAATACCCCATCACAACACACTCAAAAAATTCACAAAACCTTCAACATACCAATAGCGAGCAAAAAACTTAAATACCTGGGAATAAATTTAACTGCATCATATCATGACTTATTCCCACAAAACTATGTTAACATAAAAAATTAAATTGTTAGAGACCTCTCATCCTGGAAAAATAAGCCGCTGTCCTGGCTGGGCCAAATAGGAGTTATAAAAATGAATATCCTTCCCCGATTGCTTTACCTCCTTCAATCAATCCCTATCTCACTCCCACCAGGCTTTATTCCCCAACTTCAAAAAATAATAGAGCAATTCATATGGGCTGAAATTAGACCAAGAATCCCAAGGAGGACTATGTACCTTCCGAGAGACAGAGGGGGTTTAGTAGTACCAGATCTAGAATCTTACAAATAAGCAATACAACTTATTGTTGAATGGTCCCACAACAATAACCATAAAGCTTGGATTCAACTAGATAGGCAAATTTTTAAACTTAATAACTTAGGCACGCTCGCATGGACCCCCCCTCAGAACAGACCTAAACTCATTAAAAAATATCCATTATCGGCTGATGTCCTGAACGATTGGGATAAAACCATTGCAACAAGCATGCATATCTCAACAAAAAACTCTCCCCTGCTTCCTATCATTGAGAATACTGAACTACCATTCCATTACTTGGGCTTTCGTCTTAAAAAACCTTACCCCCCCAAAGAAGGCTCTTTCATAGGCATTATTGTAAATGGAAACATAAAAACACAGGCCCAGGGGGGCGGAGCTAACAGCCATAGTGGACGGTCGCATCTGTATAGAGCTCCCGGCTCTTGATAAGCTAAAATGGGACCTACTTGACTTTTTCATAGCCTAAACCTATTCAAAGACGTGTCCCAGCAACAAAGCATACTCCACGGACGAGCCTGGGTGCTAATTGTTTTGGTGCTACGATAGGTTTGATCCTATAGTGATCGAGAGATTTGTGCAAGCCAAAATGGCGATGACCTCATGGGAGGCGGAAATTGTGAGTACACTGGAGACTCACTTCTCACAATTAAAGCAGACATTTCTAAAAGTGTTGGAGAGGATACCACCAACTAACGTTTATATAGAGCACCCTGAGAAGCCGCATGTACCTGGGGATGGTTATATTTGTGATGACCTCAATTCTCCCCCTTACAAGACTAGAGGCAGTGGAGCTACCCTGCTACATGACAACAGGGACCCACCCATATGGAGCACCTCGCTATCGGATGTCCCCTGGGATACAGCTACAACCTGGTATAAGCTGCACTTTACCCAACCGCCGAGATCCCACGTGCAACAGCTGAAGCTGCATTATAGTCCCTATCTACAACATAGCAAACCCCCACTCCCGCTTACCTTGCCTCTTAACCGGGAGCTATGTGACACCATGATACTGGGTGGTGGTGGGGTCTCTCCCATGTTTGGCCGCCGAGGTTTAGGGCGGCTGTTATTTGAGGAAGGAGAGCAATCCAAGCTCACCCAGAACAGTGCTCTCGAAGCAAAGTTGAAAGAGAGACTAGGCTCATGCGAACCAGAGGGCCCCACTTTAACACCTACGGGGTGGCCACCAGGGAGGCCCATTGCTGACGGCCTGGTCTGTTTTTGTGGCTGCGAGTTTGCCTTCATGGCGGGCGGGCCCTTCATTCAGGGACCTGTACTGTTACCTCCACATACCGTGGCTGATCTTTACAGGTCGGGAATTGGTTAAATATTAACCTCAGGCTTTTCATATGGACATTATTAAAAGCTCCTCATTGTTGATAATTTGTTCACACATGTTTGCAGTGACTTCCCTCAATATTAACTTTTTATTATTTTATTGCTATTGTGCATTACGGTTGATGCCATAGAATAATGTACTCATGTATACTCTCTGTTAACACAGATTATTCTGTTAAAGGTTTGTAAATATTTGAGATCTAGATCTGATACTAGTTGGAACCTCTCCTGTTCATGCTAATCTTTCAATTATACCTCACTATCATAGACTCCTGTGCTTTAGATATATTACAGTATTACTCCTGTTTATTCTACCATAGTCCAACCTGGCTACTTTAATACTCATATTTCATGCCATCATATTGACAGAGAAAGTAAGTTTGACTGTGATGTTTATTTACTAAAGGTGCCTACACATGAGTCATTGGATTTTAATAATTTATCATCAGAACTAATCCAGGGGTAGTTAGTCCTGTAAATTAATATATGTTATTCAGCGGCCCCATGAAAAGCTACCTTGAGGTGTTATATCTGCATATTGTTCAGTTTAAATTTTCACAGCCTCACCCAAAAAGGCTTCCTCCTAAATTCCCCTATTTTCTGTTAATCATAATCCAATATAAGCAGCCCTACAGGGATATAACCTATGTAAGTTATTTCTCAACGGATATAGGTAATAGCTTATATAATTGGTTGGCCTCCATAGTACACTATATTGACATACCCACTATGTCTTTGACCAATTGATCTGTATTACAGTTCTTACTTTTACATTGTTAGAATCTGGTATATAGATGTAGGTGGGAGGGGTGCTGTCTGTGGCCGGGACGGTATCCCTCTCATATGATAAACTACATAGCTAAAAAACTCTATTACTATTATTCTACTCTATCCCTAGAAATGCAAACTAGTATATATATACATAAAAGGTTAGACTGGGTTTGCTTTCGCTATACTTATAACAATCACTCACTAGTACTCCATAATTACATTTCCATACGAGTGAATATCACCTAAGCTATCCAGTTCTGTAGGGTCTGGTGAAAATGATGACTCACTATTATACTTCAGGGGGCTTACCACTACTAAAATATATGTCCTGCTCTTAAAGTTAACAATTACTATGTATGCGGTCAGAATTAGACTAGGTTTCTATATATTATCCATGCAAATACCACTTATAAATGTGCCATGTGTATATTTCCCGGTGTGTAAATTTTACTCAGACTACGCAGTTCTTTAAGGTCCGGGAGTGACTCCCGTAGGCCCAGTGCTAATTTGTTTTCATACAAACTAATAATTACTCACTTATTTCATATAATGACATTGCTATAGTTCAATGCATATTATAAAATACTATAAAATTGATTCTCTTACATTTAGCTCTGCCCCCCCTCTAAATATATTGTTTATTAGATAAACAAAGGAACACAGATTCCAAGAAACCTTTCCCTTTAACTCTTGATTTATATGTTTCACTTACAAGAAGCAAGTATCTATATTAAATCCAAGTGGTAAGAGATTTATAATATTACAACGACTAGTTCGGACATTTTAATTCAATTGTCGAGACACATTTTCATTCCACTAATATCTCTTATATTTATATGTTACTAAGCTTCTTTATCTTAATATCACCCCTTCCCTTGTTGTTAATGATTATACATAAGTATATTTGTGCAAATTGCTCATACAAGGGCTCAAATATGGCCCTATATGTTACATATTTGATAACCTTACATATATACCGACAACTATGGTCACTAGGGCTCAAAAGTGGCCCTATATGTTTACTTGAAACTCTGAGGTTGGTAGTATTATGGTTTTCCTTAGTCTATGAACAGTACTGTATACTGCTATTGTTTACCCTTTACCCTACAGGTTGAGGGCCTATGTATGTTTTATTCTTAACCTCAATAAAAATTATTTAAAAAAAAAAAAACAAAACAAAAAAAACACAGGTCCAGCTTCAGGACGACTGTGCTGAAATATTTTCATCCTGGCTTCATTATAATCAGCTTAAGCACTACATCACCCACTACAAGAACAAAATTAATTGAGTAGAGACCCAACACCCTTCGAGAAACTGTGCCTAATGAACTCACTCCCACAACACTTAATATCTATAATCTATAAGATTACATTGACACCAAACGCCGCTACACTTCCCTCATATACAACTGCTTGGTGTAGAGAGCTGCACATAGATACAGACCCTGACAATTGGCTTAAAGCACTTGCTCTGACAAAAAAATCCTCAATTTTTGCCAATACCCAGGAAACTCAAATTAAACTGCTCTGCAGGTGGTACCTGACCCCTGTAAGATTACATAAAATATACCCCTCAGCAAACACTATGTGTGACGAGACCAATCTCGCCACTGTGCATTGGAGGAGCCTGGTTGCCCGCCTGCTGCCTTTTAGACTATGGCCCCCTGTTGAAACGCTTGATTTTCCCCTGCAGGGAAACGAAGGCCGGGTCGTTCGGTGCTTGTCCTATTTGAACAGTAATACCCCAGATAGCTATGCCATGGAGCCCATTCGTATAATGAAAGACTATGTGAAAGACTTTGGCTCCATGGCAATTGAACTGTATGTGTGTTACCCATTCAGTAATAATGTGCGCTCAGATCTAGGCTATCTGGGGATTTGTTGAATGTACCTGTTTTATGCAATAGCTGCACAGTTATATATTTTTATGAATATTATTGTCTTTTGCTACCATGTGTTCAATGGAGTTTTGCATCTGTCCTTGGAGATAATTGTATTACTTCCGAATTAACTCCAGGATAGAAGACTCTGTGGAACTGGTTTTGGGCAGAAAAGCCATGCTTCATTTGGTCACAAAGGGAACTGTAATTCTCTGCCTGTGATAATTACATCAACCATTGTGTAAGGTAACTGCATCAACCATTGTGTAAGGTAACTGCATCAACCATTGTGTAAGGTAATTGTATCAACCAGTGTGTAAGGTAACTGCATCAACCATTGTGTAAGGTAATTGTATCAACCATTGTGTAAGGTAACTCCATCAACCATTGTGTAGGTAATTGCATCAGGCAGAGGGCGGCTGGCTTCCCTGATGCACGGATCCTCAGCGGCGGTCCTCATCGGCAGCATACTGAAGATTAAATGCATGGTATCCCATATTTATTGGGGTACCTTGCATTCGTATTGGCTAACATTTTAAATCAGCCAATAGGATGAAAGCTACTGAAATGCATGGCATGATGTGCACTTTTGTATTCACAAGACAGACACTGGACAGTGTCTTGATATTGTAAAGGACTTTACCTTCTACCGCTGAACTCCCCACAGGTGAACTACTGCTGCTACTTTGAACACACCTTTGGCATTAGTCACAAAATATCCCAGGTGCCTATGTATTGCCCCTAGGTGAACGCAGTGTCTCTAATATATGCGACTCTAGAAAGGATACGTTTTGTGTGGAAACCGACTAACCCTATGGTGCTTGTGTTCAATGATCTTCTAAAGTAGGTTCAGAGTAAACCATTGCTGCTGAAAAGTTTCTTTGGGATACACAGCACAGATTGTGAATTGATTTTCCCTGATGTCTGATGACGACTCTGCCGCTTATACTTGCTGTCTTTCTGTGTCTCTTTGTGAAGTTTCTACATAAGTCCATTCTATAGTGGAGACCCAATCAGCAGAAGGGAGATGGCGGATTATAACTATGGCAAGCTTTCCATACACACCGTGCTTGGAGGATATTACTTGGAAGTTAGCCCATTCCTCTGAGTGACGTCACGAGTCACAGGATCAGGCTATATTGTGAGATACGTTGCCTGCAAACAATTAAAAAGCAGAACACTCCATGGTATGAAAGTCACTGACCTAGTGTGCAGCTTCTCGCTGCGGTCATAATCACTCTGGGACTTATGTTCTGGACTGCTACTGTTTCGGCTATGCTCTAGTACTTGTTCTCTATGTGTTACATAGTGAGTGTGTCATTCGTAATTGTATACACTGTAACGTTGTACACACAACTTTGTATTTACAATGTATAATGATTGCTACATTTTACAGTGACAGCGGTACCGTTTAGTCCTTTACATTTTAATAGGTTGATATGTTAAGTGTTTGTATGCTCATGGGTATTTGCTCCTATAAGTGTGTTGTGTTCAAAGCGCCTCCAAGTGGGCAAGGTGTTAAGGAGAAGATGATAAATTAAAATTAAGTTTAATTACAAACTTACTTAATCAACCATGAAATTAAGCTTACAAATACAACACAAATCTAATAAAATGTGGATCCACAATTTCACAAATTAAATAATAAACATATAAAAATGCTACATTCATAAAAAACTACAATGTATGAATGTAGTGAGGAATGAGACTCCAAATGATGGGTAAGGTGCAAGTAGTGTAGAATATTGTGAAATAAATTGTACTAAAAAACACAGTGGTGCTGTATGATGGATTCAGGTGTTGAATGCCTATGGTTGAGTTGATCAGTTGAGGAAAATGTATGTAACAAATGTGTGAACAATTGTGATTAAAAAATGAATGAAAAAATGATAATAATACATTCACAAGGGTGCAAAAAATATTTGCAAAAAAGGAAAAAGGTGGGGAATGAAAAAATTCAAAACTACAAACAAAAATTATCGAGTGCCAAAAATGAGAAAAATTGTGGAAAAATTGTGCACAAAAAGATAAACAGAAGAACAAAGTCATGTGGTTGTAATCCAATAGACTAGTGGCCTGCACTTAATCTAAGTGAAAAAATAATGTGTGTAAAGATTTTTAAAACAATTGTTTTAAAATGACCTTATTTTTCTGGTAGTGGGATTCTTTTATAGTTCCTGATGGTGAGAATCCTTAGGTGTCTCCCAGTGGGTCGACTGAAGTTTCTATTCCTGGTGGTGAGAGCCTTTGGACTTGGATCTGAGATCATATTTGAATACCTTGAACTTGTATTAGTAATGTCCTAAAAGGTAAAACAACAGATAGTGTAGATGGTACAAAATCGTGTGTGGAAATGAAATAGAGCTTACCAGCTATGATCAACGCGTTTCTGCCTCCTCAAGGCCTTTCTCAAGACTGATAGCTGGTTGATGTTAGTGTCAATTTATAGTGATGAAGTTGCACCAGTTCGCATAGTTGGGGGCGTGGCTAATTTCCGGAAGTGTTATTACATAGTAAAGGTCATGTTCGTATAAAATATAGTATGACTTAGATGTTCCTATTTTGTTGCACTTGATCATTTGTATTGATACATCGTGATTAGATTTGCCTGAGTGTCTAAGTGACAGTATGTTCATTTATTTCTATGCACCCTACTGCCATAATTAAATCGATTACATTGGGCGTGACGTCATATCCTCTTATCCATGATTGGTTCAGAGTTTGTTTATTCTCTAAAGAGACCATGTGCATTTGTGGTCTCTTTGCTGATTCATTATGGCATTTGTTGATATGTCAATAATACGGCTATTTTTTCATATTCTTATGTGCGATCGATATATTTGGTGTTATTCTAAGTTATGAATCAGACATATTATCAAAAATACTAAAGGAGTTTTACACGTGTTTAGATACTATCACTTAGATACCTTTAAAAATGTTTATATCTATCACAATATATCGTTATATGAGAAGTTATTCCCTATTACCTTGGATAGAGTGACAGGTTTATTTCAAAGCCTCGCACTGTGGGATTTTGTTTCTGATTGATTTTAAAATTAGTGAAGGATGATAGAATTTTATTCCAGTTGTTCAGCCTGTTATGACTATCAGAGCTAGGTGTATAGAACGATTAGCTTAATCAGCTGAATGTGGCTGTTATGCCGTCATTTTAAACAGTTAAGAGTAGCTGCTAAATTGAAAGATCAATTTGGTCTGTTTAAAAGTGGTTGTAATAATATAACATTGGTTTAAATAACTTAAAATAACTGCTAGCATGATAAGGACTTAGAGTGACTACTTAGTGTGACATTGTGTAACTTTCATAGTCTATAGTGTGAATACCTTGGAACCGGTGGAAAATTATATTGTCGTATGTGGTGTTCTTCTTGTTATCCATACTTGGAAGTTTGGGATAGTGTCCATGTAATGTCAAATTGTAACGACTGATGTTGTGGTATGTGATTGTTTCTAAATGGCAAAAGTATCCTAGGTGCCATTTGGATAGTGTCCTTGTCGATGTAGTGATTAATTTGTACCATTGATGTAGTGGTATGTTATTTAATCTGATTGGCAAAAATTATATAAATATATATATTTAGATACCATTTACTCTCTCTGTTATCATAATGAGAGAGTATTGTCTAATAGTAATCACAATGGTATAGTAGCTATAACCTTGTGCCCCATATCTAGTTCTATATATATAGTGTAGTTTTGTCCATGGGTAGTGGCTTAGGGTCTGAGAGTATTAAGCTTATTGGGTGGAGTTTAAGCAGAGACTGTTTAGCCATAGTGGGGTCCATAGCATGATTACTATGTGAAACCACTATATTACTAGTGTTATGAATGGGTAATATTTTATATGAACTCTTGGCTTTAAGTGACGGCTTTTCACAGATGTGTGATACCAATTTACCCAAACAGTTAATAATAATTATTGATTTATCTAAACAGTTAATAATTATTGGAGTCATTAAAAATTCTTGAAGGTTACTATGTTTAGAATTTCATAGGAAGTCTCGAGATCTATTGGATAATATTGAGTATTTTGGCATAGTCTTAGGTTGAACCAGACCCTATTAGCTCAATTGATAATAATTAATAAAGAATTAATAAAATTGAAGGTCACTATGTTTATGTTGTCATAGATAGTCTGTAGATATATTGGATAGTAATTGAGTATTCCAGCACAGTCTAAAGTTTTGTTAGACTCATTTGCAATTGACTGGAATCCTTTCTGGGCTGTAGGATCCAGTTTAAAGTGGAGCTCATAATTAATATGGTGGTCGTAGTTTAAAAAAGAAAGAAAGAAAGGATCCATCTGTAGTTATCTTTACATCTGGAATTTGGTAGGGGGTCCATAGTTGGCTTGGCATCACAGCTTCTTTGATGTAATTTGGTAGAGTTTACCTAGAGTATTTTTGGAAATGTAAATGATTTCTATAGTTTTTTTTCTTATTTTGTCATAGGGAAAGGGGATTTTGGTTGGGTCTTAGGCTCTCCATGGAATTCCTTAAAGAGGTCGATTACATGATAACTCTAAAACACATGGCTTGTTACTAGTAAGGTAAAACATATAGACAGTCAGTGTCTGAGAGCTTCTTCTAATCGTCCTTTTCATTAGGGCTAAAAGGACGCCCTTCTAACGTTAAACATTTAGTAAGTGTTTAAGGTCTTCTTTGTTGTTAAGACCTTTAGGATAAAGGCAGTCTAGTTGGAAAATCCATCTGGACTCAGATGTTAGAAGCCTTTTCTCGAAGTCTCCACCTCTCCAATTTTTCTTGACCTTCTGTATGCCAATAAATGTTAGATCTTTTATGTTACCTTGATGTTTGGTGGTAAAATGTTTGTTTAGGGCCGTATCCATACTTTATTTCTTTATGAGAAGTATGTGCTCTCGGATTCTATCCTTTAGGAGTCTTGAGGTTTGTCCAACATACTGGAGTCTGCATCTTCATTCCATCATGTATATAACCCCTTTGTCCTTGCATCTTATAAGGTCTTTTATATCATGTTCTTCTTTAGTGTGTCTGGAGTGGAATTTGTTTGCCTTCTTACCACATTTGCATGCCGTTTGGGCACGGGAAGAAACCTTTTATTCTCTTTCCACAGATATCCGTAGTGTTTGGTGTCTTCAACTTTTGGACACTAGGTGCCAGTCTACATTTTTCTTTATATGAATCTCGGTTGTGCTGGCAATTTGTCTCCGATGGTGTTGTCTTCCTTCAGTATAGACCAATATTTTCTGATTATGCCCTCTATAATATGTCTGTTACTACTAAATTCTTTAATCATATACAAATTGGCATAGCTTGGCGCAAACCTGGTCCCCATTGCTGTCCCGCAGATCTGCTGGTAGTATTTACCTTCATTACAGAAGTAGTTATGTTTTAAAATATATTCTATATTATCCAATATGAATTCACTTTGTTCTTTCTGAATTTCTGAGTCTTTTTCCAAGAACCACTTTATGGTATCAAGACCTTCATGGTGTGGGATGCTCGTATAAAGTGATGTGACATCACAAGTTGCTAATATATAGCCTTCTTCCCATGGTGTGTTACTTAGTAAATTGAGTATTTGTGTGGAGTCTCTAAGGTAAGATGGTAAGATGGCAGTTTTCTGATGTATTTTTGCAGGTTCTTATCGACATAATCCAAAGACTAATTGTTAGTGAACCAATTCTGGATATTATATGTCAATTAGGTGGATTTTGCAATCTTGTATGTATCTTCGGTAGGCTATATATTACTGGGGTAATTAGATGTTTTACATCGATGTATCTGAATTCTCCTTCATTCAGTACTCGCAGTGTCTTTGCCTTTCCAAGTAATAGTTTTAGTTATTTTTGAAATCCTTTAACAGAGTTATTTAATAGTTTCTGGTAGGTTGTTTGGTCACTTAATATGCGTTCATTCTCATTAGCATAATCTTCTCTATTGAGAATCACGATCCCTCCACCTTTATCAGCTGGTCTTATCGACAATTTATTGTTATTCTCAAGCCACTTGATGGTTTCCATTTGGGCTTTAGACATGTGTTTAATGTTTCTCAATTTTTTCGGGTTGATGTTTCTTATTTCGTTGCATACTATGGTCTCAAATGCTTCTATAGTGCTCCCCTTGCTGTTAATTGGGTAGAAAGTAGACCTTGGTTTGAGGTCTGTATGTATGAATTGATCTTGTTGTATATTGGTAATTAGTGATGTCCCGAACTGTTCGCCCGCGAACGGTTCATAGCGAACATAGCTTGTTCGCGTTCGCGTTTGTGGGCGAACACATGGCGATGTGCCCCTATGTGTCATCATTGTGGAAACTTTGACCCTTTATGTCACAGCCGCCTGACACATTAGAGCCAATCAACATCAGACACTCCCTCACAGACACTCCCAGCTACTCGGAATCCGCCATTTTAGACTCATAACGACCTTGCTTTTTTAATGAGAGGACGTGTTGTGTTTTTGCTCCTGACATTAATAGTAAAAACATAGCTAGGCTAGTGTATTTACAGTCCAGAAGGACTCCACTCATCTCTGCTGCAAGCACAGCACCCCAAAAAGCCCTTTTTAGGGCTATATTTCGTGGCGTTTTTTTTTTTTTTTTTTTTTTTTTAACATTTGCCTGGCTTTCAGCTGTGTGTTTAAGGCTCACAGCATATGCTGTGACTACTGCCACCACTGATATCTCCCTAACAACATTAGTTTAAATTTAACTAACCCAAAAATATAATTATTTTTCTAGTGTAATTTTTTTTCATTTTCTATCAGGCCAGTGTCACACAGCATATACTCTGGTTCATTGCTCTGTGCCAGCCAGCAGCCAGCAGTGTTAATATCCGTTTATAACATTATTTTTAATTTAAAAAAAAAACACAAAAAAATATTTTTCTAGTGTAATCTAATTACATTTACTATCATGCCTGTGTCTGTCAGGCTCACTCAGCATTAATATACCTCTTTTTTTTTCAGTCTTTTGGTTAATTGGTCTGTGCCAGGCAGCCACCCAGCACTCATATCTATTTTTCTTTCACCTTAATTTTAATATATATATAAAAAAAAAAAAGTTTAAATTTGTTTGCTAGTGTAATCAAATCTAATTTTCTATCCGGCCTGTGTGTTTTGCTGACATAGAGAGCCTACTGTGTTTACTTGCTGCCCTCCCTAGTCTATGAGCCACGACTCATATGTGTTTAACCTTTTTTTAATTCCCCCCCCCAAAAAATAATTTCAATAATTTTTCTAGTGTAATCTAATAGTATTTTCTATCAGGCGTGTGTGTATCCGACATACATAGCCTACTGTTTTTAATAGCTGCCCTTCCAAGGCTATCAGCCACGACTCATATGTATGTGCCTAACCTTTTTCTTATAATTTCCAAAAAAAAGTTTTTAAATCATTATGCTAGTGTAATCTAATTGTATTTTCTATCAGGCCTGTGTCTAACTGTCTATCTCACTTACACAGCATACTGTTGTTATAATTGCTGCCCTACGTAGCAGCCAGCCAGTGCGACCACTCATAGAGTCATATGTGCATTGCACTTCTTAACATCATTTTAATATTAAAATCTAAAATTTTAAAATATTTTGCTAGTGTAATGTAACTTAATTTTCTATCAGTCCTGTGTTTTTGTCACTTACACAGCATACTGTGTTAAATTACTGCCCTACCTACCATCCACGACTCATATCTGCCAGCCTGTCTGCCAGGCCCAAGTAGCCAATTAGTGGCACCAATCACAATTCTTGTAACAGTAATAAAAATAAAAAAAATCATAATTTTTTGGACTGCAAATATTCAGTCTCCTAGGGCCATTGAATTTCATTTACCTCCTGCCTGCCACTGCCAGCCTTTTGTGCCAGGCCGTCTAGCCAACTATTTACACCAATCATAATTGTTGTCACAGTCAGACAGTATAGTTATTAATTTAAATAAAAAAATTTTTTAGTGTTGATCTTAACCCTCAGTTTGCTCGTGCCTTTGAATTGCACTTTTCTACAGCCTTCCAAGCCTGTGTGCCAGGCCTACTTACAAAATATTTACTCCAATCATATTTGTTGTGACAGTATTCTAATAATTAAAAGTTAAAATTTTTGGTAATAGTTGCTGTGATTTGAATCGTCAGTTTGCTGGTGCCATTGAAACGCACTTTCCTGCTGCCTTGCAGCCTGCTGTGAGCCAGGCCCCCACCTAGCCAATTGTTGTCAGCAATCATATTTCTGTTAACAGTATTGCAAAAATTGTCAATCATCACTGTTTAGACTGTCAGTAATCAGTCTCCTAGTGTCCTTGAATTGCATCTCCCTCCTGCCTGCCATCCTTTTGTGCCAGGCCGTCTTGCCAACTATTTACACCAATCTTAATTTTTTGTCACAGTATAGTTACTAATTAAAATTAAAAAAATCTTTATTGTTGATGATCTTAACCCTCAGTTTGCTCGTGCCTTTGAATTGCAGTTTTCTACAGCCTTCCAAGCCTGTGTGCCAGGCCTACTTAAAAAAATATTTACACCAATCATATTTGTTGTGACAATATTCTAATAATTAAAAATTAAAATTTTTGGTAATAGTTGCTGTGATTTGAATCGTCAGTTTGCTGGTGCCATTGAAACACACTTTCCTGCTGCCTTGCAGCCTGCTGTGAGCCAGGCCCCCACCTAGCCAATTGTTGTCAGCAATCATATTTCTGTTAACAGTATTGCAAAATTTGTCAATCATCACTGTTTAGACTGTCAGTAATCAGTCTCCTAGTGTCCTTGAATTGCATCTCCCTCCTGCCTGCCATCCTTTTGTGCCAGGCCGTCTTGCCAACTATTTACACCAATCCTAATTTTTTGTCACAGTATAGTTACTAATTAAAATTAAAAAAATCTTTATTGTTGATGATCTTAACCCTCAGTTTGCTCGTGCCTTTGAATTGCACTTTTCTACAGCCTTCCAAGCCTGTGTGCCAGGCCTACTTAAAAAATATTTACACCAATCATATTTGTTGGGACAGTATTCTAATAATTAAAAATTAAAAATTTTGTTAATAGTTGCTGTGATTTGAATCGTCAGTTTGCTGGTGCCATTGAAACGCACTTTCCTGCTGCCTTGCAGCCTGCTGTGAGCCAGGCCCCCACCTAGCCAATTGTTGTCAGCAATCATATTTCTGTTAACAGTATTGCAAAAATTGTCAATCATCACTGTTTAGACTGTCAGTAATCAGTCTCCTAGTGTCCTTCAATTGCATCTCCCTCCTGCCTGCCATCCTTTTGTGCCAGGCCGTCTTGCCAACTATTTACACCAATCCAAATTTTTTGTCATAGTATAGTTACTAATTAAAATTAAAAAAATCTTTATTGTTGACGATCTTAACCCTCAGTTTGCTCGTGCCTTTGAATTGCACTTTTCTACAGCCTTCCAAGCCTGTGTGCCAGGCCTACTTAAAAAATATTTACACCAATCATATTTGTTGTGACAGTATTCTAATAATTAAAAATTAAAATTTTTGGTAATAGTTGCTGTGATTTGAAACCTCAGTTTGCTGGTGCCATTGAATAGCACTTTCCTCCTGCCTTGCAGCCTGCTGTGAGCCAGGCCCACCTAGCCAATTGTTGTCAGCAATCCTATTTCTTTTAACAGTATTGCAAAAATTGTCAATCATCACTGTTTTGACTGTCATTAATCAGTCTCCTAGTGTCCTTGAATTGCATCTCCCTCCTGCCTGCCATCCTTTTGTTCCAGGCCGTCTTGCCAACTATTTACACCAATCCTAATTGTTGTCACAGTATAGTTACTAATTTAAATAAAAAAAATCTTTATTGTTGATCTTAATCCTCATTTTGCTTGTGCCATTGAATTGCACTTTTCTACTGCCTGCCGGTCTGTGTGCCAGGCCCAACTATCCAATTAGTGCTAGCAATCATATTTCTTTTAACAGTATTGCAAAATTTGTCAATCAACACTGTTTTGACTGTCAATCTGCAGTCTACTAGTGCCCTTGAATTGCATTTTCCTCCTGCCTGCCTGCCTGTGTGCCAGTCTCAACTAGCCAATTAGTGCCACCACTCATATTTATTGTAACAGGATTGGAATTTTTGTTAATCATAACTGTTTTGACTGTGATTCTTCAGTCTCCTAGTGCCATTGAATTGCAGTTTCCTTTCTCCCAGCGTGTGTGCCAGACAGGCTCATTTGCCAAATAGTGCCAAACAATCATATTTGTTGCCACAGTACTAGTAATATTTCAAAAAATTAACAATTTGTGATTTTTAAAACATCTGTCTTTTTTGTTGTTGTCAGTCTCACAGCGTATACTGTGCCCACTTTCACAGTGCCACCACTCAATTGGTGTAAAAGTATTGTTAGTGTCCATTTAAAAAAAAAATGACAGGCAGAGGCAGGCCACCCCGCAGGTTCCGTGGTCGTGGTCGTGGTGCTGTGATTCCTTTAGACCCTACAAATATGCACATTGTTCAGACGCCGGGTGCCAGGGGGATGCAAAAACTTCTGAGGAGGACCTAGTTGAATGGCTAACACAGGAAACCCAATCTTCTTCAGCTTCCGCTGCTAGTCCTCCTAACCTTGACGCACCATCTAAGACCAGCTGTGCTTTGGGCAGGTCTCAAGTGACCAGTGACACTCCGCCGCCTGTCGCCACCACCAACACTAGCACCACAGCCACTTCACTTGATCTGTCACAGGAGTTATTGACACATCATTTTGAAGAAATGAGTGATGCGCAACCATCATTGACAGAGGATGTAGATAATAGTGATCAGTCTCAGTCAGGCAGCATTACCGACATGGAGGTACGGTGTGATGATGATGGTGATGTTGTACCCCCTGCTGCTTCCTTTCTTGATGTTTCAGATACAAGTGAAGCGGTTGATGATGATGTGTCGGTGGATGTCACATGGGTGCCTGCTAGAAGAGAAGAAGAAGAGGGGGAAAGTTCAGATGGGGAGACAGAGAGGAGGAGGAGGAGGAGACGATTTGGAAGCACGGGGAGGTCGTCTCAAGGAGCTAGTGGCACAGTCAGACAGCATGCATCGTCACCAGGGGTCAGCCAGACAGCCCGCCGATGCCCATCAACGCATGCTGTTGCCACCACCAGAATGCCGTCATCACAGAGCTCAGCAGTGTGGCATTTTTTTTGTGTGTCTGCCTCTGACAACAGCGATGCCATTTGCAACCTGTACCAAAAGAAACTGAGTCATGGGAAGTCCAACAGCCACCTAGGTACAACTGCTTTGCGAAGGCACATGGTCTCCCATCACAAAGGCCGATGGGAAGAACACATGAGTAGAAGCAGCACACAAAGTGAAAGCCGCCCTCCTCCTCCTGCTCCAGCATCTTCAGACACGTCAACCAGTGCTGTCCTCCTTGCCCCCTCTCAACCATCCTCCACTCAGTCTCTCTTACGTAGCAGTTTCTGGTCATCTGCCCACAGTCAGGTGTCTGTCAAGGACATGTTTGAGCGTAAGAAGCCAATTTCTCAAAGTCACCCCCTTGCCCGGCGTCTGACAGCTGGCTTGTCTGAACTCTTAGCCCGCCAGCTTTTACCATACAAGCTGGTGGAGTCTGATGCTTTCAAAAAATTTGTATCTATTGGGACACCGCAGTGGAAGGTACCTGGCAGAAATTTCTTTTCACAAAAGGCAATCCCAAACCTGTACTCTGTTGTGAGAAAGGAAGTTATGGCATGTCTGGCACACAGCGATGAAGGGCCTTAGGAAGACTGAGCCAAGGTTGGATTGTAGTATTTGGTTAGGCTAATCATGATGGCCATGTAGACCACCATAGTAATAAGAACAGTACTACCAAAATACAGCCAATGAAGGGCCTTAGGAAGACTGAGCCAAGGTTGGATTGTAGTATTTGGTTAGGCTAATCATGATGGCCATGTAGACCACCACCACCGAGAGTCCTGGAAGTAACAGGGATGATGAGATGAAAGAGCTAAGAATAGTAGAACTTGAAACAACAGAGTTAGCCATGGGTGTTAGTGCAAAACCGCTTGGCTTTTTTTTTGGCTTTGGGTGCGGCTATTCATGCAGGCCATATAGAGCTGACAACATTCGGTGTCGTATCAGCTATTAAACTAATAAGAACAGTACTACCAAAATACAGCCAATGAAGGGCCTTAGGAAGACTGGGCCAAGGTTGGATTGTAGTATTTGGTTAGGCTAATCATGATGGCCATGTAGACCACCACCACCGAGAGTCCTGGAAGTAACAGGGATGATGAGATGAAAGTGCTAAGAATAGTACTACTTGAAACAACAGAGTTAGCCATGGGTGTTAATCCAAGACCGCTTGGATTTATTTTTGTATTGGGTGCAGCTAATCATGCAGGCCATATAGAGCTGACAACATTCGGTGTTGTATCAGCTATAAAAATAATAAGAACTGTACTATCAAAATACAGACAATGAAGGGCCTATGAAGACTGAGCAAAGGTTGGATTGTAGTATTTTGTTCGGCTAATCATGATGGCCATGTAGACCGCCCGTAACAGGGATGAAAGTGCTAAGAATAGTACTAATTGAAACAACAGAGTTAGCCATGGGTGTTAGTCTAAGAACACTCGGTTTTTTTTTTGGGTTTGGGTGCAGCTAATCATGAAGGACAGATAGACCTGCCACCATTTGGTGTTGTAACAGGTATGAAAATGCAAAGAACAGTACTACATAACACAACCTACTTACCATGGGTCCCAAAACATATGTTTGGTTGTTATATTTTGTAAGGGTAATCATGCAGGCCATATAGACCTCCACCGATAGGGTGAGTATGAGTAACAGCTATTAAAATGCGAAGGACATTACTAATTAACACAACATAGTTACCATGGGTCGCAGACCAAGAGCAGATGTCTTATTATTATATTTTGTATGGGTAATCATCCAGGCCGTATAGACCTCACCAAATAGGGGGAGTTACAGAGATTAAAGTGCTAAGAAAGGTAGTACTTAAAACACAGCCTCGTTAAAATAGGTAGCAGACCACATGTCTTATTATTATAATTTTTCAGGGTAATCTGGCAGGCCATATAGAACTCCCACGATAGGGGGGGTGAACAGGGATTAAAGTGCTAAGAAAAGTACTAATTGACACAAGCTAGTTGGGTCCAAGAACGCATGTTTGATTATTAGAATTTATTAGGGTAATTATATATCTAACAAATATATCTATTTCTGTTCTATCGATTCTATCTAACTATCAATCTATGTATATCTATCTATCCTATCTATCACTATCAATCTATCTTCTGTCCGGGATGTTTTGAGACAGCCACTTTGGGAATGTTAGTTGATTTAGACCCATTATGGCTTAAAAGCAGACTCTGCATCAACTATGTAATTTTCCATGGGAGTTTTGCCAGGGATCCCCCTCCAGCATGCAACAGTCCAGGTGTTAGGACCCTTGAAACAACTTTTCCATCACTATTTTGGCCAGAAAGAGTCCTTGTAGGTTTTAAAGTTCGCCTGCCTATTGAATTCAAACCGAAAATTTTAGGTTCGCGACATCACTATTGGTAATATAATTATTTGATATCATCCTTTCTATTGGAGATTTTAGAAAGAACCTTTTCAGAGTCAATTTTCTTACAAATTCTTTACTATTTATGAATGATTGAAATTTGTCGAGACTTTATGATGGTGTGAATGAGAGGCCATATTTTAGTATCTTTCTTTTTCTGTCAACTCGTGTGAGCTTAAGTTAAAGATTCCGTCATTAACTTTTTCTCCATTGTTGTTTGGTGTTGTGTTGTCAGATTTTATCTTTTTCAGTCTGATGCCTCCCCTCTTCCCTCTATGGGTCTTCTTTTTAGGTTTAGTAGAATATGTTCCTCTCCTTACAAGGTTTTCTTTCTTAACTGTATTCTTTCTTTGTCTTTTGTAGCTGGTTGGTTTAGCTCTAAAAAAGATGAGGATGAAGGGGTTGGTGCCAATAACACAGAGTCTGTCTCTTGATGCCTTGAGGCTATGTGCTCCTCTCTTTTTGCTTGTTCCCTCCATTTTTTTATGTTGTTATTGCCTGATTTGTGACTTCTAGAGTCTTCTGACTCTTCAAACTGTGTTTCATCATTTCTCGAGTATGTTTTCTTCCAGTGTGGTGTAGTGTCAGGTTCTCTAAAAGGACGTCTGTTTTAATAGTCATTAGTTCTTTGGCTAATGACTCTTTTTCATGAGGTGTGTTGTAAGTGTTTCTTGTTGTCCTTTTATCATAGTTGTTATAGTAACCTCTATTGTCTCCATAATCGTATCTTGAGGGATAATAGTTATTTCTATCTGGTCTCCTATTTGGGTATTGGTGGTAACTTCGTCTGGAATTGTCATAGTCATAATGGCTATCAGTATAATTCTCATTGCTCATAGCATTTTTATCGCCTCTATAGTTTCTGTTATAATGTGTACCCCATTTATGATGTGGTCTATTCCAATTTTCGTAAGTTTGATTGGTTTCATAATTTTCACCCCATGTCCTACTGTTCTGATTCATGTGATCTTCTCTATATGAGTTATAGTTACGATTCACACAAGATCTGTTTGAATGCCAATATTGCTTTCTAACAGTCTGTCTTTGTGTGTCATGAAAAGGGTGATTTCTAGTTTGATTCTTAGTCTTGTATGTTACTTTGGTCCATTTATCTGGGTTCTCACTCGTATTTTCTATATTTGTTGTTAAAGTATTGTTTGGGTTTGGGTTTTCTGTCTCTAATGTTATAGTGTTCTCATTATTGATTTTATCTAGCTCCCTTTTTAATTTTCGGTTTTCTTCATAATGTCCTCCCTAGTTTTTTTTTTTTTTTAAATTCAATATTTTTTATTAACAGAAAATAAGAATGCAATTTCAATTTTCAGACTTAAAATAAAATAATACATAGGTATACTTCAAACCAATGAATATACTGTATAGTCATCTCTTCAATAGGTATTTCAACAGTGCATAACATCTGAAATTTAGAAAAAGAGTTTTCAGAATCTAAATAAAATATGATTCTAAAGGGTGTGGAAGGTGAAGGAGGGAGGGAAGGAAGAAAGGGGTTTTCGCTAGATGGTAGTCATTTTCAGGCTAGTTTAATTTTTAAGTGTGTAGAGTAATTATCCGTCTTGTCTCCATAGAAAAAGTATGTTAAGGAATTGGTCTTTTTTAGAGTGGACGTTATGATACATCTCTTCCAAAGAGAGAACATGGTTAACCTCGTCTAACCACTGTTGGAAAGAGGGGACTTTGGATTTTTTCCAAAGTCGCGGAATCAGTCTTTTTGCGCTATTTATCAGGATCTGAAGTAGGGAGTTTCTGTATTGGCACCTAAGGTTGGGGAGGTTATGTAGCAAGATCATTTGGGGTTCAAGTACTATAGTTTGGCCAAATGTTTTCGAAATGTGTCTTTCAATTTGTTCCCAGAAGGGTCTAATTAGTGGGCAATGCCACCAAATATGAGACAGAGTTGCATGTTCTTCACACTGCCTCCAGCATTTAGGGGATACTGATGGGTAAATTCTGTGTAGACGTGTGGGCGTTAGATACCATCTGGAAATTAATTTGTAATTAGTTTCTACAATGTTGGCTGAAATAGAGGATTTCTTAATGGACATAAAACATCTCTCCTATTCCTGATCACTGAGTTGTAAATTCAATTCTTTTTCCCATGATGAGGGTTTGCGAGCTTCTAACGTCTGTAATAATTGATATGTGAAAGAGATGAGGTGTTTAGGGGTTATAGGGAGGAGGCACATTGTTTCATAAGTTGTAAGTGGTCTAGTGAAGCTTGATTTCTGAGGGTGTGACTGTAAGAAGTGTCTAATTTGGAAGTAAGAAAACCAAGTGTTTAGTGGGGGGCCTATGTCGTTTTGTATGTCTGTAAAAATTTTAACATCTCCTCCTTTCATTAACTGAAAAATTGGTACATATGAGGGTCTGTCTTCTCCAATAGCTGGTCCAGTATATTGAAGCCCTGGGAAAATTTTATTATTTAATATAGGTGTGAGAGGGGAAATAGGAGTCGATACTTGGCTATGTGTGCTTAATAGTGAATCCCATATACGGAGTGTTTCTGCAATAAAGATGTTTTGTGTAATTTCTTTTGAGCGATGTTTACTAGGGATCCAGCAAACATCGCGCATGGTAGTGTCTGATAATTGTTGGGCATACATGGATACCCATGTCTTAGGATTTTTAATTTGGTTCCATGTGACAATGCGTGAAAGATGTATTGCTTTGTAATAGTTTATCAAATTAGGTATTCCTAAGCCTCCCCTCAGTCTAGAGAGATATAAAGTATGAGTGGATTTCCGTGGTTTGGAGTATGACCAGATAAAATTATTGATCTGCTTTTGCAGGGACATTAGGTATGATGTTGATGGTATAAGTATCAGTGTTTGTAGTATATATAGTATCTTAGGCAGTGTAGTCATTTTAATCGCATTTACCCTGGCTAGCCAGGTTAAGTGACCCAATTTATGCCAGTTGTTTAGTTCAATTTCTATCTTTTGCTTTAGGGCCTTGTAATTCAGCTCAATAGTGTCATTTATAGTGGGGTGTATATCTAAGCCTAGATATGTGATGTGATTTGCAATGGGAAAAAGTGTTTGGGATGTGATGTATTGGTCATCTTCTGAATTTAAATGAATGGGCATGATCATTGACTTTCCCATATTAATGGAGAAATTGGATAGTTTTTTATATTCAATTAGGATTTCAGTGAGCGCATGTAAAGATCTTCTAGGATTTGTCAGTGTAAACAGAATGTCGTCTGCAAACAACAGGCATTTAGTATTGCACTTACCTATACTAACTCCTTCTACTTCAGCCGAGGTACGCACCTTTGCTGCTAAAACTTCCACCGATAGGGCGAAAAGTAGGGGCGAAAGGGGGCACCCCTGCCTGGTGCCATTTTTTATTGGAAAGCTACGTGATGTTGTATTATTGACTATTACTTTTGCGTTAGGTTTGGAGAATATAGTTAAAATCTTCTCTATGAACACTTGAGGGAGGCCAAATTTATGTAGGGTGGACCACAAAAATTGCCAATCCACCCTATCAAAAGCCTTCTCGGCGTCAGTTGATAGCAAGATAAAGGGAATATGTTCAGATGAGGAGAGATGTAGAATATGTAGGAGTCTGGTGGTGTTGTCTTTGGCTTCACGTGAGGGGATAAATCCCACTTGGTCCTCATGTATCAGACCAGGTAGAAAACGCTTTAACCTATTTGCTAAAATCTTGGCGAAAATCTTGACATCTATATTTAATAATGATATGGGCCTATAATTTGTCATTTGGGTGGGGTCTTTGCCTGGTTTGGGAATGACCGTTATATTCGCTTCCAACATGTGGCCAGGGAAGGGAGAGCTATCGTTTATTGTATTGAAAAGTTTTTGTAGGTGCGGACATATATACGGTGAAAGAGTTTTAAAGAAATTCGGGGTGAACCCATCTGGGCCTGGAGCCTTCCCTGGGGCCAATTGCTTTATAGTGTCTTGTACTTCCAGGAGCGTGATGGGGGATTCCAATTCTGTTTTATCTAGATCTGATACTCCCTAGTTTTAAATACTTTTTTTTATAAGGTTAGATCTCCCTTTTGTAATATCTGTCCCTGAATTTTTAAGGTCCATGAGTATTTCCTCATCCTCTTTGATGTCTGCATCTATATGTTTAATCTCTATATTCTATGATGAGGTTCATGAGTGTTCTAGAGGTCTGTAACAGGGTTTCAGTCCATTTGGTGGAAAGATTTGGGTCAGTTATAGAAAAGGTGCATTCTTTATAGATTAAAAGACCCTTAGGTATAATATTAAGTTCTAGGCATTTTTTCAAAAAAGCGATTTATGCCTTGTATTTTACTTCCGAGATAATGAGTTTTTATAATTCTTTAAGTAAAGTTTGTGCATCAATGCAGTCCTCATTATCTATAATGTCAGTATTAAGGTTGTTAAAATCAATCTCTTGTCTAAGGGTTTTTAAAGACTCCATTTGTGAAATATTAGTTATATAGTATTAGGCTTTAGTTGGTAGATGTGTATATTTCATGTCACTTATCTTAGTACTGTCTTGGCAGCTAATATCTCTGCTAGATATAGGGAATCAGTGTACGTTGTTGTGGATATTGCGCCAAAGACTGGGTACACCTATAGCTCTGAACGAAGGCTGACTAGCTAGCCTGGGGAGAGGTAGTTATGAGTGTGTTGTGTTCAAAGTGCCTCCAAGTGGGCAAGGTGTTAAGGAGAAGATGATAAATTAAAATTAAGTTTAATTACAAACTTACTTAATCAACAATGAATTTAAGCATACAAATACAATAAAAATCTAATAAAATTTGGATTCACAATTTCACAAATTAAATAATAAATATATAAAAATGCTACATTCATAAAAAAAACTACAATGTATGAATGTAGTGAGGAATGAGACTCCAAATGATGTGTTGGAGACCAATGATGGGTAAGGTGCAAGTAGTGTAGAATATTGTGAAATAAATTGTACTAAAAAACACAGTGGTGCTGTATGATGGATTTAGGTGTTGAATGCCTATGGTTGAGTTGATCAGTTGAGGAAAATGTATGTAACAAATGTGTGAACAATTGTGATTAAAAAAATTATGAAAAATGATAATAATAAATTCACAAGGGTGCAAAAAAAATATATTTTCAAAAAAGGAAAAACGGTGGGGAATGAAAAAATTCAAAACTACAAACAAAAATTAGTTTGAGTGCCAAAAATGTGAAAAATTGTGGAAAAATTGTGCACAAAAAGATAAACAGAAGAACAAAGTCATGTGGTTGATTCCAGTCAATTACAAATTAATCTAACAAAACTTTAGACTGTACTGGAATACTCAATACTATCCAATACACCTACAGACTATCTATGACAACATAAACATAGTGACCTTCAATTTTATTAATTCTTTATTAATTATTATCAATTAAGCCAATAGGGTCTGGTTCAACCTAAGACTATGCCAAAATACTCAATATTATCCAATAGATTTCGAGACTTCCTATGACATTCTAAACATAGTGACCTTCAAGTATTTTTAATGACTTCAATAATTATTAACTTTTTGATAAATCGATAATTATTATTAACTGTTTGGGTAAATTGGTATCACACATCTGTCAAAAGCCGTCACTTAAAGCCAAGAGTTCATATAAAATATTACCCATTCATAACACTAGTAATAGAGTGGTTTCACATAACGATCATGCTATAGACCCCACAATGGCTAAACGGTCTCTGCTTACACTCCCCCAATAAGCTTAATACTCTCAGACCCTAAGCCACTACCCATGGACAAGACTACACTACTGTATATATATATAACTAGACATAGGGCACAAGGTTATAGCTACTATACCGTTGTGAGTACTATTACTTAAATTTTATTAATTCTTTATTAATTATTATCAATTAAGCCAATAAGGTCTGGTTCAACCTAAGACTATGCCGAAATACTGAATAATATCCAATAGATCTCGAGACTTCCTATGACATTCTAAACATAGTGACCTTCAAGAATTTTTAATGACTTCAATAATTATTAACTTTTTAGATAAATCGATAATTATTATTAACTGTTTGGTTAAATTGGTATCACACATCTGTCAAAAGCCATCACTTAAAGCCAAGAGTTCATATAAAATATTACCCATTCATAACACTAGTAATAGAGTGGTTTCACATAACGATCATGCTATAGACCCCACAATGGCTAAACGGTCTCTGCTTACACTCCCCCAATAAGCTTAATACTCTCAGACCCTAAGCCACTACCCATGGACAAGACTACACTACTGTATATATATATAACTAGACATAGGGCACAAGGTTATAGCTACTATACTGTTGTGAGTACTATTACTTAAATTTTATTAATTCTTTATTAATTATTATCAATTAAGCCAATAAGGTCTGGTTCAACCTAAGACTATGCCGAAATACTGAATAATATCCAATAGATCTCGAGACTTCCTATGACATTCTAAACATAGTGACCTTCAAGAATTTTTAATGACTTCAATAATTATTAACTTTTTAGATAAATCGATAATTATTATTAACTGTTTGGTTAAATTGGTATCACACATCTGTCAAAAGCCGTCACTTAAAGCCAAGAGTTCATATAAAATATTACCCATTCATAACACTAGTAATAGAGTGGTTTCACATAACGATCATGCTATAGACCCCCCTATGGCTAAACAGTCTCTGCTTAAACTCCCCCAATAAGCTTAATACTCTCAGACCCTAAGCCACTACCCATGGATAAGACTACACTATATATATAGAACTAGATATAGGGCACAAGGTTACAGCTACTATATCGTTGTGAGTACTATTAGACAATACTCTCTCGTTAAGATAAAAGAGAGAGTAAATGGTATCTAAAGATATATATTTATATAGTTTTTGCCATTCAGATTAAATAACGTACCACTACATCAATGGTACAAATTAATCACTACATTGACAAGGACACTATCCAAATGGCACCTAGGATACTTTTGCCATTTAGAAACAATCACATACCACAACATCAGTCATTACAATTTGACATTACAAGGACACTATCCCAAACTTCCAAGTATGGATAACAAGAAGAATACCACATACGACAATATAATTGTCCTCCGGTTCCAAGGTATTCACACTATAGACTATGAAAGTTACACAATGTCACACTAAGTAGTCACTCTAAGTCCTTATCATGCTAGCAGTTATTTTAAGTTATTTAAACCAATGTTATATTATAACAACCACTTTTAAACAGACCAAATTGATCTTTCAATTTAACAGCTACTCTTAACTGTTTAAAATGATGGCATAACAGCCACATTCAGCTGATTAAGCTAATCGTTCTATACACCTAGCTCTGATAGTCATAACAGGCTGAACAACTGGAATCAAATTCTATCCTCCTTCACTAATTTTAAAATAAATCAGAAACAAAATCCCACAGTGCGAGGCTTTGAAATAAACCTGTCACTCTATCCAAGCTAATAGGGAATCACTTCTCTTATAACGATATATCGTGATAGATATAAACATTTTTAAAGGTATCTAAGTGATAGTATCTAAACACGTGTAAAACTCCTTTAGTATTTTAGATAACATGTCCGATTCATAAATTAGAATAACACCAAATATATATCGATCTCACATAAGAATATGAAAAAATAGCTGTATTATTGACATATTAACAAATGCCATAATGAATCAGCAAAGAGACCACAAATGCACATGGTCTCTTTAGAGAATAAACAAATTCTGAACCAATCATGGATAAGAGGATATGACGTCACGCCCAATGAAATCGATTTAATTACGGCAGTAGGGTGCATACTCAAAAGAAATAAATGAACAAACTGTCACTTAAACACTCAGGCAAATCTAATCATGATGTATCAATACAAATGATCAAGTATAACAAAATAGGAACATCTAAGTCATACTATATTTTATACAAACATGACCTGTGCTATGTAATAACACTTCCGGAAATTAGCCACGCCCCCAACTATGCGAAATGGTGCAAATCATCACTATAAATTGACACTAACATCAACCATCTATCAGTCTTGAGAAAGGCCTTGAGGAGGCCGAAACGCATTGACATAGCTGGTAATCACTATTTCATTTCCACACATGATTTTGTACCATCTACACTATCTGTTGCTTTACCTTTTAGGACATTACTAATACAAGTTAAAGATATTCAAATAGGATCTCAGATCCAAGTCCAAGAGTTCTCACCAACAGGAACAGGAACTTCAGTCGACCCACTGGGAGACACCTAATGATTCTCACCATCAGGAACTATAAAAGAATCCCACTACCAGGAAAATAAGGTAGTTTTAAAACTTTACACACATTCGGCTAGATTACGAGTTGTGCGTTAAGGTAAAAAAGCAGCGTTAAAAGGTCCTAACGCTGCTTTTTTACACCAGCTGGTATTACGAGTCTTGAAGGTTTAGGGTCACCACACACTTCTTTGGCATTACCGCAAAACGACTTACGTACACTTCGTAAAGTCTTTTTTCTATGGGACTTCCATAGTGCCGGTATTACGAGTCTGTCCTAGGAGGCCAAAAACTGAGCGGTACAACCTACCCTGTCAAGAGTCCTAACGCATTTAAAAGTCAGTAGTTATGAGTTTTATGGTACAACGCTGTAACATAAAACTCATAACTAAAGTGCTAAAAAGTACACTAACACCCATAAACTACCTATTAACCCCTAAACCGAGGCCACCCCGCATCGCAAATACTAAAATAAAAATTTTAACCTCTAATCTGCCGCTCCGGATACCGCCGCCACCTACATTATATGTATGAACCCCTAATCTGCTGACCCCAACATCGCCGACACCTACTTTATATTTATTAACCCCTAATCTGCCGCCATCAATGTCGCCGCCACCTACCTACACTTATTAACCCCTAATCTGCCGCCCCAATGCTGCCGCCACTATAATAAACATATTAACAACTAAACCGCCGCACTCCCGCCTCGCAAACATTAGTTAAATATTATTAACCCCTAATCTTCCAGCCCTAACATCGCCGCCACCTACCTACATTTATTAACCCCTAATCTGCTGCCCCCAACATTGCCACTATATTAAAGTTTTTAACCCCTAAACCTAAGTCTAACCCTAAACCTAACACCCCCTAACTTAAATATAATTTAAATAAATCTAAATAAATATTCCTATCATTAACTAAATTATTCCTATTTAAAACTAAATACTTACCTATAAAATAAACCCTAACACCTAGATTTAGAGTTTTGCGTTAGCCGTCAAAAGCAGCGTTAAGGGGTCCTAACTCTGCTTTTGGCCGCCCGCTGGTATTTAGAGTCAGACAGGAAAGGGTCTAACGCTCACTTCTTTACCGCGATTCCAGGCTACCGCAGATCCCCTTACGCCAATTGCGTATCCTATCTTTTCAATGGGATCTGCCTAACGCCGGTATTTGGAGTCTTGGGAGAAGTGAGCGGTAGACCCTCTACTGACAAGACTCCTACCGCCAAAATAAGTCAGTAGTTAAGAGCTTTATGGGCTAACGCCCGAATATAAAGCTCTTAACTACTGTGCTATAAAGTACACTAACACCCATAAACTACCTATGTACCCCTAAACCGAGGCCCCCCTACATCGCTGCCACTATAATAAAAAAATGTAACCCCTAATCTGCAGACCGGACATCGCCGCCACCTACATTATACCTATAAACCCCTAATCTGCTGCCCCTAACCGCCGACACCTATATTATATTTATTAACCCCTAATCTGCCCCCCCAACGTCGCCGCCACCTAACTACACTTATTAACCCCTAATCTGCCGACCGGACCTCGCTGCCACTATAATAAATTTATTAACCCCTAAACCTAACTCTAATCCTAACCCTAACACCCCCTAACATAAATATAATTTAAATTAAACAAAATAATATTCCTAAAATTAAATAAAATAATCCTATTTAAAACTAAATACTTACCTATAAAATAAACCCTAATATAGCTACAATATAATATATATAAGAAATAATAAAGGTGGGTTAATCCAGCACCAAACTATTAATACACCTCTAGTAAATAGTTGAGAAGCTGTGTAAAAAAGCCACAATGAGCCACTGGATCTGAACCAAAGAAATACAATTTATTCAGAAATAAACAAACATTAAATCAAAAACTCAAATACAATATAGGTTAATTCACCACGGTAATGAGTAATCCTAAAAAACTAGGGAGATAATGGCGATAAGTAATATACCGGTATATATGGATTATATAACATAAACTCAGTACTGAGAATCTAAGCTGGAAATTGCCGCTATGCGATCCGCTCCAAACTTGTGCCCCGACAGGCAGGCCAAAATCATCCGAAGTTAGCGTCCCACGCCTCCAAACTTCACAGAAGCGTGTTCTTCACGCTACGCGGGTTTCACCCTCAATCAGCATTGGGCTTTCTCAAGCGTCATAATCATCATAGCACGTATACTGCTTTTTATAGGCTTATCGTTTTTTTACTCAGGTGAAATATACTAAAAACGGATTACTCAATGTACTAACAAACTATAACAAATCCCTTAATCATTATACCTATACTATATTAAATACATTTATTTAAATCTGGCGAACTTAAATACAAAGTGGAAGTCCGATACCAATGCACTCACCATACATAGACCTAGATTTGGAGTTTGGCGTTAGCCGTGAAAACCAGCGTTAGAGGCTCCTAACGCTGGTTTTAGGCTACCGCCGGTATTTGGAGTCACTCAAAATAGGGTCTAACGCTCACTTTTCAGCCGCAACTTTTCCATACCGCAGATCCCCTTACGTCAATTGCGTATCCTATCTTTTCAATGGGATTTTTCTAACTCTGGTATTTAGAGTCGTTTCTGAAGTGAGCGTTAGACATCTAACGACAAAACTCCAGCCGCAGGAAAAAAGTCAGTAGTTAAGAGCTTTCTGGGCCAACGCCGGTTTCTAAAGCTCTTAACTACTGTACTCTAAAGTACACTAACACCCATAAACTACCTATTTACCCCTAAACCGAGGTCCCCCCACATCGCCGACACTCAAATAATTTTTTTTAACCCCTAATCTGCCGACCGCCACCTACGTTATCCTTATGTACCCCTAATCTGCTCCCCCTAACACCGCCGACCCCTGTATTATATTTATTAACCCCTAATCTGCCCCCCTCAACGTCGCCTCCATCTGCCTACACTTATTAACCCCTAATCTGCCGACCGCAAAGCGCCGCCACCTACGTTATCCTTATGTACCCCTAATCTGCTGCCCCTAACACCGCCGACCCCTATATTATATTTATTAACCCCTAATCTGCCGAGTGGACCGCACCGCTACTATAATAAAGTTATTAACCCCTAATCCGCCTCACTAACCCTATAATAAATAGTATTAACCCCTAATCTGCCCTCCCTAACATCGCCGACACCTAACTTAAATTATTAACCCCTAATCTGCCGACTGGAGCTCACCGCTACTCTAATAAATGTATTAACCCCTAAAGCTAAGTCTAACCCTAACACTAACACCCCCCTAAATTAAATATAATTTACATCTAACAAAATTAATTAACTCTTATTAAATAAATTATTCCTATTTAAAGATAAATACTTAACTGTAAAATAAATCCTAATATAGCTACAATATAAATTATAATTATATTATAGCTATTTTAGGATTTATATTTATTTTACAGGTAACTTTGTATTTATTTTAACCAGGTACAATAGCTATTAAATAGTTAAGAACTATTTAATAGCTAAAATAGTTAAAATAATTACAAAATTACCTGTAAAATAAATACTAACCTAAGTTACAATTAAACCTAACACTACACTATCAATAAATTAATTAAATAAAATATCTACAATTACCTACAATTAACCTAACACTACACTATCAATAAATTAATTAAATACAATTCCTACAAATAAATACAATTAAATAAACTAGCTAAAGTACAAAAAATAAAAAAATATTTACAAACATAAGAAAAATATTACAACAATTTTAAACTAATTACACCTACTCTAAGCCCCCTAATAAAACAACAAAGCCCCCCAAAATAAAAAATGCCCTACCCTATTCTAAATTAATAAAGTTAAAAGCTCTTTTACCTTACCAGCCCTGAACAGGGCCCTTTGCGGGGCATGCCCCAAAGAATTCAGCTCTTTTGCCTGTAAAAAAAAAACATACAATACCCCCCCAACATTACAACCCACCACCCACATACCCCTAATCTAACCCAAACCCCCCTTAAATAAACACTAAGCCCCTGAAGATCATCCTACCTTGTCTTCACCTCACCAGGTATCACCGATCCGTCCTGGCTCCAAAATCTTCATCCAACCCAAGCGGGGGTTGGCGATCCATCATCCAGTGGCTGAAGAGGTCCAGAAGAGGCTTCAAAGTCTTCATCCTATCCGGGAAGAAGAGGCGATCCGGACCAGCAACCATCTTGATCCAAGCGGCATCTTCTATCTTCATCCGATGACGACCGGAACAGCCAATAGAATGCGAGCTCAATCTGATTGGCTGATTGGATCAGCCAATCGGATTGAACTTGATTCTGATTGGCTGATTCCATCAGCCAATCAGAATATTCCTACCTTAATTCCGATTGGCTGATAGAATCCTATCAGCCAATCGGAATTCGAGGGATGCCATCTTGGATGACGTCCCTTAAAGGAACCGTCATTCTTCAGTTGGACATCGTCGGAAGAAGATGGGTCCGCGGTGGAGGTCTTCAGGATGGAGCCGGTCGTCATCGGATGAAGATAGAAGATGCCGCTTGGATCAAGATGGTTGCCGGTCCGGATCTCCAATTCTTCCCGGATAGGATGAAGACTTTGGAGCCTCTTCTGGACCTCTTCAGCCACCGGATGATGGATCGCCAACCCCCGCTTGGGTTGGATGAAGATTTTGGAGCCAGGACGGATCGGTGATACCTGGTGAGGTGAAGACAAGGTAGGATGATCTTCAGGGGCTTAGTGTTAGGTTTATTTAAGGGGGGTTTGGGTTAGATTAGGGGTATGTGGGTGGTGGGTTGTAATGTTGGGGGGGGGTATTGTATGTTTTTTTTTACAGGCAAAAGAGCTGAACTTCTTGGGGCATGCCCCGCAAAGGGCCCTGTTCAGGGCTGGTAAGGTAAAAGAGCATTTAACTTTAGTAATTTAGAATAGGGTAGGGCATTTTTTATTTTAGGGGGCTTTGTTGTTTTATTAGGGGGCTTAGAGTAGGTGTAATTAGTTTAAAATTGTTGTAATATTTTTCTTATGTTTGTAGATATTTTTTTATTTTTTGTAACTTAGTTCTTTTTTATTTTTTGTACTTTAGTTAGTTTATTTCATTGTAGTTATTTGTAGATATTGTATTTAATTAATTTATTGATAGTGTAGTGTTAGGTTTAATTGTAGGTAATTGTAGGTATTTTATTTAATTAATTTAATGATAGTATAGTGTTAGGTTTAATTGTAACTTAGGTTAGGATTTATTTTACAGGTAATTTTGTAATTATTTTAACTAGGTAACTATTAAATAGTTCTTAACTATTTAATAGCTATTGTACCTGGTTAAAATAATTACAAAGTTGCCTGTAAAATAAATATTAATCCTAAAATAGCTACAATGTAATTATAATTTATATTGTAGCTATATTAGGGTTTATTTTACAGGTAAGTATTTAGCTTTAAATAGGAATAATTTATTTAATAAGAGTTAATTAATTTCGTTAGATTAAAATTATATTTAACTTAGGGGGGTGTTAGTGTTAGGGTTAGACTTAGCTTTAGGGGTTAATCCATTTATTTGAATAGCGGTGAGCTCTGGTCGGCAGATTAGGGGTTAATAATTGAAGTTAGGTGTCGGCGATGTTAGGGAGGGCAGATTAGGGGTTAATACTATTTATTATAGGGTTAGTGAGGCGGATTAGGGGTTAATAACTTTATTATAATAGCGGTGCAGTCCGCTCGGCAGATTAGGGGTTAATAAGTGTAGGCAGGTGGAGGCGACGTTGAGGGGGGCAGATTAGGGGTTAATAAATATAATATAGGGGTCGGCGGTGTTAGGGGCAGCAGATTAGGGGTACATAGGGATAATGTAAGTAGCGGCGGTTTACGGAGCGGCAGATTAGGGTTTAAAAATAAAATGCAGGTGTCAGCGATCGCGGGGGCGGCAGATTAGGGGTTAATAATTGTAAGGTTAGGGGTGTTTAGACTCGGGGTACATGTTAGAGTGTTAGGTGCAGACGTAGGAAGTGTTTCCCCATAGCAAACAATGGGGCTGCGTTAAGAGCTGAACGCGGCTTTTTTGCAGGTGTTAGGTTTTTTTTCAGCTCAAACAGCCCCATTGTTTCCTATGGGGGAATAGTGCACGAGCACGTTTTTGAGGCTGGCCGCTTGCGTAAGCAACTCTGGTATTGAGAGTTGAAGCTGCGTTAAAAATGCTTTACGCTCCTTTTTTGGAGCCTAACGCAGCCTTTATGTGGACTCTCAATACCAGAGTTATTTTTATGGTGCAGCCAGAAAAAAGCCGGCGTTAGTTTTTCGGGTCGTTACCGACAAAACTCCAAATCTAGCCGATAGTATTATATCATTATGATAAATATTTTTAGCATATTCTATAGTAATCAAAAACTACCAAACAGAACTAAAAGCCCCCTCTTATTGCATAATCAGGAATCAAAACCACAATATGCATAATGTTTTAAACATTATATTTTTTCTATTTGCATATACATTATTAATTTGATCTTGTCCAATAAACAGGGACTGAGAATCTTTTCACTCTCAATTGAGGAAAGGAGCATAATTTATTTCCTCGTTTAGACCATTGGGTTTTAGAGAATTCATGTTGTATATCCATTTACACTCTGCTTTAAGTAATAACTGATCCATATCTCCTCCTCTATCCTTTAAGTCACCCAAAAAATGTATTAAGTAGGGTTACCAGAGAGCTAAGATGACGAATAGGGAAACTTTATTATACAGTGATAAGGAGTGTAAACCATCCATTGTAAGATATACTTCAGTCTATAATGATAGATGGCAGGACCTAAGAGCTATTCTTAAAAGAAATTGGAGTTTATTAACCCTTGACCCAGAAATTAAACAAATAGTGGGGGATTTTCCTTCATTAACTGCAAGAAAGGCACCCTCATTAAAGGATAAACTGGTAGCGAGCCATTTCGTTAATATAAACAAAACAGAAAATTGGATAGCAAAAAAGAATAAAGAAAATGGGTCCTTTATTTGCAGAAAATGTATTATATGTAAATTCATGATAAAAGGAAATAAGATTGTAAATCTGGAAGGACGAGCCTTTAGAGTGAAGGGACATATAACATGTAAAAGCATAGGAGTGGTATATTTGGTTACATGTACGTGTCCAAAATTTTACATAGCAAAAACCTATAGGGAACTACATGAGAGGATTAACGAGCATAGGAGAGACATCCTAAATGAAAATATAAAAACTAGTGGAGTTGCACGACATTTTCAAGAACAACATAATAGTTTAGATACAGACCTCAAATGGATGGGTTTAGAATTAATTGACTTAAAGGATAGAGGAGGAGATATGGATCAGTTATTACTTAAAGCAGAGTGTAAATGGATATACAACATGAATTCTCTAAAACCCAATGGTCTAAACGAGGAAATAAATGATGCTCCTTTCCTCAATTGAGAGTGAAAAGATTCTCAGTCCCTGTTTATTGGACAAGATCAAATTAATAATGTATATGCAAATAGAAAAAATATAATGTTTAAAACATTATGTATATTGTGGTTTTGATTACTGATTATGCAATAAGAGGGGGCTTTTAGTTCTGTTTGGTAGCTTTTGATTACTATAGAATATGCTAAAAATATTTATCATAATGATATAATACTATGTATGGTGAGTGCATTGGTATCGGACTTCCACTTTGTATTTAAGTTCGCCAGATTTAAATAAATGTATTTAATATAGTATAGGTATAATGATTAAGGGATTTGTTATAGTTTGTTAGTACATTGAGTAATCCGTTATTAGTATATTTCACCTGAGTAAAAAAACGATAAGCCTATAAAAAGCAGTATACGTGCTATGATGATTATGACGCTTGAGAAAGCCCAATGCTGATTGAGGGTGAAACGCGCGTAGCGTGAAGAGCACGCTTCTGTGAAGTTTGGAGGAGTGGGACGCTAACTTCGGATGATTTTGGCCTGCCTGTCGGGGCACAAGTTTGGAGCGGATCGCATAGCGGCAATTTCCGGCTTAGATTCTCAGTACTGAGTTTATGTTATATAATCCATATATACCGGTATATTACTTATCGCCATTATCTCCCTAGTTTTTTAGGATTACTCATTACCATGGTGAATTAACCTATATTGTATTTGAGTTTTTGATTTAATGTTTGTTTATTTCTGAATAAATTGTGTTTCTTTGGTTCAGATCCAGTGGCTCATTGTGGCTTTTTTACACAGCTTCTCAACTATTTACTAGAGGTGTATTAATAGTTTGGTGCTGGATTAACCCACCTTTATTATTTCTTATATATATAATACTATTTTTGTGGGTTCCGTGCACTGGTTTACCTGCCTGTATACGTATGTGTCAGGTAATCCATCACTATACACTTAATATCCTCTTATGAGCGGGTACTTCTATATCATAGCTACAATATAACTAATAATTACATTGTAGCTATTTTAGGATTTATGTTTATTTTACAGGCAAGTTTGTATTTATTTTAAATAGGTAGAATAGCTATTAAATAGTTAATAACTATTTAATAGCTACCTAGTTAAAATAAATACAAAATTACCTGTAAAATAAATCCTAACCTAAGTTACAAATACACCTAACACTACACTATCATTAAATAAATTAAATAAATTAACAACAATTAAATAAATTAAATTAAATTAGCTAAAGTACAAAAAAACACTAAATTACAGAAAATAATAAACAAATTACAGAAATTGAAACTAATTACACCTAATGTTAGGTTTTTTAAGGGTGTATTGGGAGGGTTTATTTTTTAGATTAGGGGTTTGGGCTTGCAAAAGAACTAACTGCCCTTTTAAGGGCAATGCCCATACAAATGCCCTTTTTAGGGCAATGGGAAGCTTAGTTTTTTTTAGCTAGTATTTTATTTGGAGGGTTGGTTGTGTGGGTGGTGGGTTTTACTGTTGGGGGGGTTGTTTGAATTTTTTTTTACAGGTAAAAGAGCTGATTTATTCGGGGCAATGCCCCGCAAAAGGCCCTTTTAAGGGCTATTGGTAGTTCAGTTTAGGCTAGGGTTTTTTATTTTATTTTGGGGGGGCTTTTTTATTTTAATAGGGCTATTAGATTAGGTGTAATTAGTTTAAATTTCTGTAATTTGTTTATTATTTTCTGTAATCTAGTGTTTTTTTGTACTTTAGCTAATTTAATTTAATTGATTTAATTGTTGTTAATTTAGTTAATTTATTTAATTATAGTGTAGTGTTAGGTGTTAGTGTAACTTAGGTTAGGTTTTATTTTACAGGTAAATGTGTGTTTATTTTAACTAGGTAGTTATTAAATAGTTAATAACTATTTAATAACTATTGTACCTAGTTAAAATAAATACAAACTTGCCTGTAAAATAAAAATAAACCATAAGATAGATACAATGTAACTATTAGTTATATTGTAGCTTGCTTAGGGTTTATTTAATAGGTAAGTATTTAGTTTTAAATAGGAATAATTTAGTTAATGATAGTAATATTTATTTAGATTTATTTTAATTATATTTAAGTTAGGGGGTGTTAGGTTTAGGGTTAGACTTAGGCGACATTGGGGGCGGCAGATTAGGGGTTAATAAACATAATGTAGGTGTCGGCGATGTTGGGGGCAGCAGATTAGGGGTTCATAAATATAATGTAGGTGGCGGCGGTGTCTGGAGCGGCAGATTAGGGGTTAATAATTATAATGTAGGTGTCGGCGATGTTGGGGGCGGCAGATTAGGGGTTAATAAGTGTAAGATTAGGGGTGTTTAGACTCAGAGTTCATGTTAGGGTATTAGGTGTAGAGATACATTTTATTTCCCCATAAGAATCAATGGGGCTGCGTTAAGGAGTTTTACGCTGCTTTTTTGCAGGTGTTAGAATTTTTTTCAGCCGTCTCTCCCTGTTGATTCCTATGGGGAAATCGTGCACGAGCACGTTACACCAGCTCACCGCTAACTTAAGCAGCGCTGGTATTGGAGTGCGGTAAGGGGCAAAATTTTGCTCAACGCTCACTTCTTGTCTTTTAACGACGGGTTTCTGAAAACCCGTAATACCAGCGCTGTAGGTAAGTGAGCGGTGAGTGAAAACTGCTCGTTAGCACCGCATAGCCTCTAATGCAAAACTCGTAATCTGACCCATTATTTGTTCACTTAGACTAAGTGCAGGCCACTAGTCTATTGGATTACAACCACACGACTTTGTTCTTCTGTTTATCTTTTTGTGCACAATTTTTCACATTTTTAACACTCAAACTAATTTTTGTTTGTAGTTTTGAATTTTTTCATTCCCCACCATTTTTCCTTTTTTGCAAATATTTTTTTGCACCCTTGTGAATGTATTATTATAATTTTTTCATTCATTTTTTAATCACAATTGTTCACACATTTTTTACATAAATTTTCCTCAACTGATCAACTCAATCATAGGCATTCAACACCTGAATCCATCATACAGCACCACTGTGTTTTTTAGTACAATTTATTTCACAATATTCTACACCTTACCCATCATTTGGAGTCTCATTCCTCACTATATTCATACATTGTAGTTTTTTATGAATGTAGCATTTTTATATGTTTATTATTTAATTTGTGAAATTGTGGATCCACATTTTATTAGATTTGTATTGTATTTGTATGCTTAATTTCATTGTTGAAAGGGACACTGAACCCAATTTTTTTCTTTCGTGATTCAGATAGAGCATGCAATTTTAAGCAACTTTCTTATTTACTCCTATTATCAATTTTCTTCATTCTCTTGGTATGTTTATTTGAAAAGCAAGAATGTAAGCTTAGATGCCGGCCCATTTTTGGTGAACAACCTGGGTTGTCCTTGCTGATTGGACAGCCCCAATAAACAAGTGCTGTCCATGGTACTGAACCAAACATTTGCTGGCTCCTTCGCTTAGATGCCCTCTTTTTCAAACAAAGATAGCAAGACATCGAAGAAAATTTGATAATAGAAGTAAATTAGAAAGTTGCTTAAAATTGCATGCTCTATCTGAATCATGAAAGAAAAAAATTGGGTTCAGTGTCCCTTTAAGTAAGTTTGTAATTAAACTTAATTTTAAATTATCATCTTCTCCTTAACACCTTGCCCACTTGGAGGCACTTTGAACACAACACACTCATAACTACCTCTCCCCAGGCTAGTTAGTCAGCCTTCGTTCAGAGCTATAGGTGTACCCAGTCTTTGGCACAATATCCACAACAACACGTATTTGCTCCTATAGTCAGAGGGCAGAATACAAATATATATATTTGTTTAGTTACGTGTGCTGTGTTTTCCTCTCTTATAAAGGATAATATTGGATACCCTTTGAGTCTTCTCTTTATAATTACTAATATATATATATATATATATGGATAAAAATATATTGGGAAAGGGAAAAGGGAATATATTCAAATGGCGCCACACTCTGGAAATAAGCCCAATGTGTAATGTCTAATATAATTGGGAATAAGACGACTATATGATATAGTATAGTATTGGCACAATGAGTTTAGAGACCAAGCTCAACTGGTGATAAAGTTAATATTATATTATATCTCCTACCTATATATATCAAATTATCGCCTCCCACATAGTTTTCTGTGGTGAAAAATATATAAATAGATGTGTAAAATCAATGGTGCAGTAGATATGTACTGTTGTTGTTCTTAATAGTAATGCCGCAAAGTGACTGAAAAAGTAATTTGTGTCATGTAAGTACACACAAAAAATAAATAAAAAAACACGGTCTATAACAGATAGTGAAGATGTATGAACACTCTTCCGTTATAATAATGGTGATCAATGTCATAAAAAACAAGCTAAATGCTAAAAGTATATTGAATAGAATCTAGATGAGAAATGTGTAAGTAAAAATTAAATACCAATACCAATACCTCTGAGGAAGAAGGGCTAAAGTGTTTGTATCCCTTCGAAACGCGTCAGGATTGTGTCTTACCTTATGCTAAGCTTGCACTGAGTGCATATGTTACTAGCACCGTGTTCCCGCATTCGAGCAAAAGGATTTTAAAGTTTTTAATTACCTCATAATATTGAGGTTCTTTGATAGCGGTGAGCGGAGAGATAAAGATAACACACCTCAAGTTTACAGCTGACACCGGGAAGGAGACTTATCTGTACACTACGCGGCACTTACCTCATGAGATTGAGGTGAAGGAGTGTAAGTAGGCTCCCAACGGGAACGTTGTGGATTGAAGAACTATCTACTTTAAGATCTGCTTATTAGACATGGACTATTACTATACTCATCTTTAGGAGTTTTAACTTGTTCTTTAAGGACGTTTATTTTATATATATTTTTATACTGTGTTTCTACTGTAACGATATTTTGTTCCCCCGTTTTATTCAATTTTTAGTCAATATTTAATTTTTACTTACACATTTCTCATCTAGATTCTATTCAATATACTTTTAGCATTTAGCTTGTTTTTTATGACATTGATCACCATTATTATAACAGAAGAGTGTTCATACATCTTCACTATCTGTTATAGACCGTGTTTTTTTATTTTTTTTTGTGTGTACTTACATGACACAAATTACTTTTTCAGTCACTTTGCGGCATTACTATTAAGAACAACAACAGTACATATCTACTGCACCATTGATTTTACACATCTATTTATATATTCTTCACCACAGAAAACTATGTGGGAGGCGATAATTTGACATATATAGGTAGGAGATATAATATAATATTAACTTTATCACCAGTTGAGCTTGGTCTCTAAACTCATTGTGCCAATACTATACTATATCATATAGTCGTCTTATTCCCAATTATATTAGACATTACACATTGGGCTTATTTCCAGAGTGTGGCGCCATTTGAATATATTCCCTTTTCCCTTTCCCAATATATTTTTATCCATTTTATATCATTTTATATCTAACAGGTGAAGAGTACTTGGGGGCACTATTCACACTGGTTAGACATTCGAAGGCAGCCAGTCATACACTCTAGTTTTGAATTAACTATAGGGCGGATCTTCAGCGCCAAACTACACTCATCTTCCTACACATATATATATATATGTATTTAATAAAAAAAGTACAATATTTTCTAAGTAAAGAACATAGGAATGTAAAATATGTGCAACGTTCATTGGGGTAGTAAACTTAGGACTAATGCAGTCAAGTTAGCGCACGTGAAGAATTGCGATCGTCATTGCGCATTATTAAAATATTAAATATTAAATATTTTAAAAATAAATAAATCATATTTAAAATTATTAAGCATACTGTAAAATATTTAAAATAATCCATAGAATATATATATATATATATATATATATATATATATAAAATTAAATATGTATAAGGATTTATAATATTTTTTAAAATATATTTTATATTTAATATTTTAATAATGCGCATTGAAGATAGCAATTCTTCAAGTGCGCTAACCCGACTGCATTAGACCTTACAAACAAACAAACATAAGAGTGAGGATCACCGAGTTGGATAGGGTAAAATATAATATCTTTATTAAATTTCAAATAGTAAAAGCATAAGGGTTACAATTTCCCAAGGTAAAACCATCAATACAGGAATAGAAAATGAAAACTAGGCTGACATGTTTCAGCTTCTAGCCGTACTCGTAGCCTCGTATTAAACATTTCACGCCCTAAAGGCTTTAAAAGCACTTTCTGATTTCTGATTGGACTGGAGGTACACACCTTCCACCATAGTTTCCAATCAGACCTCCCTGTAAGTTAGGTGTCCCCTCCCTCCCCCAAATGTTGCATCATAAGTGGGCGTTAATATAAATATAAATAAATAAAGCCCCCTGTATTAGACAATTCCGCCCCCTTTGCTAAACTGCAATCATATATTATATTTCATATTTCTGATTGATGTCTTGTAGGCAGGACAACTAAACTATGCTTTAATTCTCAGTCTATGGATATTGGAGACTCTAATAGACCTCGCTCATATTGCGACTTGTTACGCTGATTATGCTGAAACCTTCTGTCACTAGTGAGTGTATCCCTATTCACAAAGCTAAGTCTCAAGACTTAATCCATGCCGGGATATCAATCACTCTGGTAGTCACTCTTTAGAAGTAGGAAAAATAAACAAGCTATGTACATTAAACACTCAGCCATAATGCTGAGTACTGTAACAGCCGTGATTGTAATTGTACTATGTGGCTCCTGACGATACCCACTGGAGTCCTTAATTAGGATGTTCAAATTAAGCCTAAATGTGATATATTTTAATATTTTAATATTGTGGCTCAGATTTTGGACTAGGGTTGGTTTAAAAATGCACAGTTTGCTCTTGTCTATTCTCATCTTATCATTGTCGTGAGTGAGCTCGTCTCAGGTGCAGTAATAAAGAGGTCCAGACCAGATATTTATCAAACAAGGGCTCACCTCAGGAGAGGTAATCTTTATTACACTGTTGCAACAGTGTCCCAGCACTGACATCATGCACATGTCGCAATAAGTATTGAAATAAATTTAAAGTTAGGATATAGTTAGACCTAATAAAATTTCTGAATATCTACCAAACATTGATAAGGTCAAACTCAGAATTGAGGCCTTCTAGAACCCTGGTTGTCAACCTGAATATCCAGAAGGCCTCCCTTTCTGCCAGTTTCCTATTTTTGATAACCCCTGATTTGGTTTATAGACTCTTTCAATAAGATTCCACCTAAAGACATTCACATCCTTCTCCTGAAACCTTGAGAAGTGATTAATAAGAGGAGTCATAAGTGTACCAGCCCTAATGTCTGCTAAGTGTTCCTTTATTCTTACTCTTGCCTCACAGGTAGAGAGACCCACATATTGGAGTCCACACTGTATACAAGAGATTACATATATTATGTATGTAGAACGACAATTTAGGCATGTTTTTATTTGGAAAGTTTCCCCCGTGACCAGAGACATAAAACTGTTACCTATTTGCGCCTTGGCACAAGCTACGCAAGTCATTTGGCTGCAGCGATGCATCCCATTAATTCTGAGCCAGGAGGAATTATCCTCCACTGTGGTTTTTAATCTTGTGGGCGCCACAAAATTACCCACTGTCATGCCTCTTCTATAAGCAAATCTGACCCCTTCATCCACTGACTCCTGGAGACCATCATCCGCTGCAATCAGAGGAAAGTGTTTTCTTATTATCCCACATAATTGGAAATGTTGTTGGGAATATTCTATAATGAACAGAACTTTACTGCTGGCGCTTCCGGTCCCTGTGTACTGCTCTTTGTTGGACCTGTCTAAAAGCCTGTTCCTATCCAGCGTTTTGATCACTCTTCTAGCCTTTTGTATGGAGCAATGCTTATAGCCTCTCTCCTTCAGCCTCTCAGTTAGGTCATCAGCTTGTTTTTCATACTCAGCATCATTCGTGCAATTCCTTTTTAAATGTATGAATTGACCCTTCGCCACTCCATTAAATACTCATTGTGGGTGGCAACTGGAGGCATGAAGGAGAGAGTTGCCTGATATAGGTTTTCGATAGACTTTCGTCTCTATATCCTTATTAGGAACCCCCTCAAGAGTGAGGTCCAAAAAATTGATCTTTGTCTTGTGGGATTCTGATGTGAAACTAATGCCTGCCTCATTTATATTCAGATAGGAGACAAAACTATCCATGTCCTCCTCTGTGCCCCTCCATATGAAGAGCAGATCATCAATAAATCACCCATAACACAAGATTTCTTGTCTGTAGGGGTTCCTCCCCCAAAAAATGTGGGACAGCTGCCACCAACCCATAAACAGGTTGGCATAGGAGGGGGCAACTTTCGCCCCCATTGCTGTCCCATGCTTCTGTAGGAAGAAATCAAATAATTGTGGGTAAGCAGAAATTTGATGGTCCTGACCACATACTCCACAAAACCCTCATCATTGCCAAACTTTCTATCCAGAAAGAATTTTACTGCTGACGGGGACATTACAGAGAAGGAATGTAATTAACCTCTCCAAGTATAAATTATAAAACTCTGAATTTGAGGTCATTAGTTTAGGCCTCACATGTGTACCTACAAATGACTTTAACATCTTCAAAACCCTGTTGGATGTGAATGGCCTTATCAGAAGTTTGACTTTAAAGAAATTCTTTCTGTCTAAAGCTAACCAAGACAAATTTAATGAGAGACAGGATACCATTCCCTGTACACTAAGTCAAGAGCCCTGGAGGGGGACTAGAGATGACACATCCTTTGATTTTCAAGAACTTTGTGATGTGCAGATTTTGGAGTCTCTCCAAGGTGGAGAAGTTTATCAGGGGTCTGAAACACCTGCAGTTCCAACTCTGAAATTGAAGTCTCAGTGTTATCCAATTCAGAGTAAAGGAACCACCTTGGAAAAATTCCAAAAGAGTGTGGAGGAGGATCTTAGGAAATTACAATACACTACAGAGAGGGGTAAAAATCAAAACCTCACTAGAGCGCAAAGGAAATCACTGGACAGTCTTGGCAACAATGATAGTATAGTGGTAAAAGCAGCAGATAAGGGCGGAGCTGTGGTTGTAGTTGATAGAGTTGACTTTGTGAATGAAGCACATAGACAGCTAAAGAATCAGAATGATTATACCCAACTGAATAGAGTGTTCCAACGACAACTGGCCTCGTTGGTGGACGATGGTGTTGAATTGGGTTTTATTAATCAAGACACAAAATTATATATATTAGTGGACAATCCAAGTGTCCCTACATTTAACCATTTACCCAAAGTCCACAAGTCCCTGTCTAACATACAGGGGAGGCAAATTGTAAGTGGGATTGGATCTCTAATGGAACATCTATCCGAGTGGGTAGATGCCATCCTACAGCCCCTGGTGACAAATCTTTGGAGCTACCTGTCCGATACCAAACATGTTCTTAAGCTGATATCAGGAATAACTTTGAGGCAGAACTATAGGTGGCTCACCGTGGATGTCCGATCACTATACTCCACCATACCCACCCACCCCAAGCTCATTTGCTCATTTATAGATAGTCCCCCACACAACTTTCATTCTCCTGAAATGACAGGTGCAATCACTGATCAGCACATCCTTCCATTCACTTAACCCTATATAATACATACCCTCTCTCCCTACAAGTAGCTATATATCACACCTCAATATTATATACTTTTTATTTATTTTTTATTTTTTACTATTTGTGTTTTTGTTTTCATCTACACACCTCATACCACTAACATGAATCCAAATAGGACTATACTGTTATTCGTAATAACCCTTTTCTCACTCCAATTTTGTTCACATCACTACCGCCATAAGCACACCTCAAACTGGAAAACACATTATCATACACCATGGACTGCTCTGTTGCCATAACTTATCTGCTGAGTGCTGGTGGAGTTATAAAAACAGCCCCCCTACCCCCACCTCACAAAATTATACAGTATCCCATTCACGTTATGGCCAATCAAAAATTATGTCCAAATTCCTATTCCTTATGTTACTTGCTCTTGCAAATGATGTAGAGTCTAACCCTGGTCCCCCAATGAATTCCACTCCTAGCCTTCCAGCTAAAAAAGGCCTCTCCTTTGTGTACTGTAATATCTGCAGCTTACTACCAAAAATCGATACACTGCAAGCATGGTGTTCACATTACAAGCCCAAAATCATTGTGATCTCTGAATCATGGCTAACCGCAAAAATACCTGAACCTGCCATTGCTATACATGGGTATTAATGCCATAGAAATGACAGAGCAAAAAGAGGAGGCGACATTGTAATTTATGTTGACAATTCCATAAAGTTCGCCCCCTTACAAAAATCTAGCTCTCCTGCCACCTTTGATTTCCATTCTGGCACAATTGAGATCCCATGCAGTAAATCAATAATTGTTGCAGGAATCTACTGTCCACCTAGCTCCACTGTGCATTCCCTTTCTGACATAACCCATCTCCTTTGTAATACCATAGCTCAAACCCCAAAAAGTGAAATTTTGGTCTTTGGAGATTTTAATATTGATTGGCTGAATCCTAAAAACAATAGTTATTGCTCACCGTTTAAGACTTTGCAGCTAACGCAATTAATCTCCTAACCAACTCAGATAAACATTAAAAACCATAACCACACCCTCCCCGATTGGATTCTCTCCACTTCCCCTGACCGAATCCAGGAGGCAGGTGTTCTCCATAACAGCTTCAGTGACCACTGCTTAGTATACTGCATGCGCAAAATAAGGGCTACTAAATCCTCTCCCAAGGTTAAAATCATAAGGTCCTTCAAAAAATGTATTCGTCAATCATTTCTAAATGACATCAAGAACCTCCCCTGGCACAGATTAAACCTAATTCCAGATTTAGACTCTGCAGTTAAATTCCTTCAGTCTGAACTCCTACAGGTTTGGAATTTGCATGACCCGCTGCGTAAGGTGAGAGTAAAAGGAGTGCATATGAATTGGATCACAGCTGACCTCATTCAAATGTACAAGTTTTGGGATTCATTGTGGTCCAAGTTCAAGCATACTGGCTCTATGAATTATCACTGTGTATATAGACAATGGCGAAATATATGCACTAAACCAACAGAATTGGCCAAGGCCCAATATTTCTGTGAAAATCTGAAAAATAACATTTCAAACCCTAGAAAGTTTTGGAAAGTCATAAATAACTTACACACTCCCCCAATCTACCCAACCCTCCACTGTCAAAGTGGACAACCAAACCCTGCAACTTCCCTTAGAAGTAGCAAATGCCTTTAACAATTATTTTGTCAGATGCTCCACCACCCTGATTGACAAATGACACACATCCTGAAACTACAAATGTGGATCAGGCCCCACTAAATCTACAAAGACCCAATATAGAAAAGTTAAATTTTAGACCTGTACCCATCAATGTCGTTAAGAAACACCTTAATAATCTAAAAAATGAAAAACCAGTCTGGACCTGATCAAATCCCAGCAATGCTGTTGAAGCTCAGTGCGCCGGCAATTGCTAAACCTGTCACAACCCTAATTAACGAATCCTTGGTGTCTGGATACATACCCAAACTTTGGAAGACTGCAAGAATAGTGTCTATCCATAGCAGTGGTGAGTTAACCATGGTTACTAACTATCACCCAATATCATTGCTCCCAGTATTGTCAAAAATCTTAGAAAAATGCGTCCATACGCAACTATGTGAGTATTACCAACAATCTAGCTATATGACCTCTGTTCAATTGGGTTTTCACCCGAATCACTCTACTACAACTGCTCTCCTAAAAGTTTGCAACGCCATCCAAACTGGACCTAACTTGAGCTATTTTTCTTGATTTTGCAAAGGCCTTTGACACAGTAGACTATGACATACTACTGCTCAAACTAAAAAACTCAGGTATTGGTTATCGTCCGCTAACCTGGTTTCGATCATATGTATCGGATTGACCACAGTTTGAGGCCTATTTGTCAAGCCGTCAACCTCAAATATGCTGGAATTCCACAGCGTAATTGTGGCAAGCTTGATTCCCCTTAGTTATCAAAGCCTACAGACCGGCAAAAGTAGAAATTGTTGATGTAATATACGATCCGCCGGTCTCAGTCCGACACAGATCAATGGTTACGTCACTACAGATGTTCCGAATGCAAATTCGGCATTATCTGACTACTTTTCCTAGTTAACAAATATCTACCAGATACACTAGCCACTATTCCGGCCCAGCGTACCTGGTTTTCAATCCGCCGCCCCAGAGGCGACGGATGCCATAGGGATCAATGGGAGTCTGAAAGCAGAGAAAGCTTATGTTCGCTGCTGCCCGATATCCCATTGATTCCTATGGGAGAATAAAAGTTATGTTTACACCTAACACCCTAACATAACCCCCGAGTCTAAACACCCCTAATCTGTCGCCCCGACACCGCCGCCACCTACTTCATACTTATTAACCCCTAATCTGCCACCCCCTACACCGCCACCACCTACATTATAATTATTAACACGTAATCTGCCGCCCCCTACAGCGCCGCCACCTACATTATACTTATTAACCCCTAATTTTCTGCCCATACACCGCCGCCACCTACATAAAGTTATTAACCCCTATCCCGCCGCTCCCGGAGCCCACCGTAACTAAATAAATATATTAACCCCTAAACCCCTGGCCTCCCACATCACTAGCACTTACTAAACCTATTAACCCCTAAACCACCAGCCCCCCCATATCGCCATAAACTAAATTAAAGTATTAACCCCTAAACCTAATAACCCGCTAACTTTATATGAAATATTAACTCATCCCTATCTTATAATAAATTTAAACTTACCTTTAGATTTACATTAAACTATATTAAACTAATAATTAACCTACCCCAACTATTATACTAAAATTACATTAAACTATATTAAACTAATAATTAACCTACCCTAACTATTAGACTAAAATTACATTAAACTGTATTAAACTAATAATTAATCTACCCTAACTGTTATACTAAAATTATATTAAACTACAAATTAAATTAACTATATTATATATTTAAACACCCAACCCTACTCAAATAATTTAAATCTACACAAACAAATTAGTAAGTTACAAAAAACTAACAACTAAGTTACAAAAAATAACAAACACTAAGTTACAACAAAAAATAAACACTGTTACACAAAATAAAAAAGAAATTATCAAAGATTTAAATTAATTACACCTAATCTAAGAGCCCTATGAAAATTAAAAAGCCCCCCAAAATAAAAAAAAACCTAGCCTACAATAAACTAAAAATAGTCCTTAAAAGCGCCTTTTGCGGGGCATTGCCTCAAAGAAATCAGCTCTTTTACCTGTAAAAAAAAATACAAATACCCCCCAAACAGTAAAACCCACCAACCACACAACCAACCCCCCCAAATAAAAACCTAACTAAAAAAACCTAAGCTCCCCATTACCCTGAAAAGGGCATTTGGATGGGCATTGCCCTTAAAAGGGTATTTAGCTCTATTGCAGCCCAAACACTAATCTAAAAATAAAACCCACCAAATACACCCTTAAAAAATCCTAACACTAACCCCTGAAGATTCACTTACAGTTTTGAAGATGCGACATCCATCCTCCAAGAAGCCGGCAGAAGTTTTCATCCAAGCAGCCGAAGTCCTCATCCAAGCCTGCAGAAGACTTCACCCAGATGGTATCTTCTATCTTCATTTATCCGGCGAGGATCGGCTCCATCTTCAAGACATCCGATGCAGAGCATCCTCTTCGTTCGACATCTTCTTCCCAAATGAAGGTTCCTTTAAATGATGTCATCCAAGATGGCGTCCCTTAGATTCCGATTGGCTGATAGAATCAGCCAATCATAATTAAGGTTGAAAAAATCCTATTGACTGTTGCAATCAGCCAATAGGATTGAGCTTTCATCCTATTGGCTTATCCAATCAGCCAATAGAATGTGAGCTCAATCCTATTGGCTGATTGGATCAGCCAATAGGATGAAAGCTCAATCCTATTGGCTGATTGCAACAGCCAATAGGATTTTTTCAACCTTAATTCCGATGACGTCATTTAAAGGAACCTTCATTCGGGAAGAAGACGTCAAGCGAAGAGGATTGTAACGGTACCAACCGGATACCAAGGGTTAACACCAGGGAACAATGTCCTGCATAGGGAATCAGCAATTCACAACCCAGCCAGTTTTCAGGTTTTAAACAGAATGAATTTTATTAAGGCTCATATGCCCAGTATTTATGCAGGTCTGACCCCCCCCAGAAGGGGGGTTGAAAGAATGTTGTACATTAGATGGAGGGAACACGCCCTTTTACATGATACAATAGAATACCTTGCTCAAGCTGATAACAATTTAAACACAGACACACACTTGGCTTTCCTTATCATCTAGGGTCTGCTCTCTGAGGTTGACTAAACAATGGACTGTGTATCAATAACATTAATGACAGTGCACCATAGCTGAGGCTAAAGCTGAACACAGTTAACTCTTTCAGTGCTGACAGAAGGGTCTGTCACATCTACATAGCACAATATACAGCCTATAGACAACCTTTCTCACGTTATAGTCCAGAAGTGGCTAGGTTTGCCACAATGCTCCCCCAGAACCAAGCCGGCATACACAGTCTGATCCCAACGGATCGGCTTGGGGATGTCCGGGGCAACAACTTTCGGCTCAAGTAAGCTACGGGGTGTTCTCCGCCATCTGCTCCAACTTGGCTCAGTACTGCCCCCACCCCAAACATGGAAGCGTCTCTTCCCGGAGGGACTGGGCTTGGGTAGTCACAGGGTTAACATCAGCGGGATCCATGGGAGCATAGGCAGAAACAAGGGGGGCCAAGTCATTTCCAAGGAGAACATCAGCAGGTAAGTCCTTCTTGACCCCCACATTCACAAGTCTAGCGCCCACTCCCCAATCCAAATGTACCCTGGCAACAGGTAGGCGGAACACAGTGCCCCCTGCTACCCTCACAGCCACAGTGTCTCCAGTGTGCTGTTTCTCAGGCACCAAGTTCTCTTGAAGCAAGGTCATGGTAGCACCAGTATCCCGTAGACAAATGACCTCCTTCCCATTCACTTTAACCCGTTGCCGGTTATTCCGGTGGGCAGCTTGCACGGGGTCTGCTTCATGTAGGCTGCCCCAGCATTCTGGCGCCTCTACGTAGCGGGCCACAGGCTGAGGATTATGTGGGATTCCGCCAGCGGGTCTTCTCCAGGACTGTGCTTGATTCGCTGCGTTTAGGGGACACTCTGGTCTTTTGTGCCCTAGTTGCTTACATCCAAAGCACCGAATAGGTTGTGAGTAGCCCCGCGAATTGAACCGGGCTCTCTGAGGGTAGTTCGTGGCCGGAGGCCGTGTGGTATAGCGGTGCGCCGGGGGTTGGTAACTGGCAGCTGCTGGGGTGACTGGGGGTCTGTACTCCACTCTAGCAGTGGGCAATCGGTATACTGCTCCCCCTGCCCCTCGTACTGCCACGGATCCGCCAGTGGGTGCTGTATCCGGCACCAAATGGGGAGCTATCAGGGTTAAAGTAGCTCCCGAATCCCGAAGTCCCTGGACCGACATCACCTCATGCAGAATTCCCAGGGGTTCCTCGGCTTGGGTGCTCAACACCTCATGAGCGGCTGGCTCCGTTTGGTAATGGTGAGCAGCCGCCCTTGGGGCCAGGTTCTGTCTGACCTGGTTCCAAGCTTGTCTGCTCCGATTTTGGGTGCACTCACGTGCCATATGTCCCCACTGCTTGCAGGTGTGGCATTGTATATTAGCCCGTCCGTTGTTAGGCTGTAGTCCATGGCGCCTCCTGGCATCAAAATGCTGGTCTGCTAATCTGGCTGCTTCGGTTAAGGTGAGGGGTTTTCGATCTCTCACCCATTCTTGGGCTTCTGGGGACAAGCCGTTAAAGAATTGCTCCAACAGCATCAGTTGTCGCAATTCTTCCATGGTGGTAGCTTGGCTGGCCTGTATCCACCCCTGAGATGCTTGATCCAGCTTGTGGGCCCACTCTGCATGGGAATCTCTTTCTGGCTTGCGCAGGCCTCTAAACTTGCGCCGGTATGCCTCTGAGGTAATGGCATATCTTTCCAAGATCGCTCTCTTCACTTTAGCGTAATCCTTGCTGTCCTCCCTGGGTACAGCGCGATACGCTTCCGCTGCCCTACCGGCTAGCTTGCCTGCTAGCACCGGCACCCATACGGACTGCTCCAAATCATGTAACTCGCACAGTCTCTCAAAATCCTGTAAATACCCATCAATCTCATCCTTCTCCTCACAAAACATTTTAAATGCATGGTATGGGATTTTGGGTCTTACTGGGTTGCTGAGTGCGTCCAAAATGGATTCTGCTCGGGAGGATGCATTCCGCGGACTGTGTGCCATCACGTACTCCTGCACATCTGCCATTACCACGGATAGCATATCCCGTGGTACAGGTTGGGGTAAAAATTCCAGCCTGGTCCTCATTTCCCTCTTGTATAGGGTCTCCTCCATGGCTGCTGGAGGCGTAGCGCTGCGAGCTCTGTCTCCCTCCATCAGCTCAGCAATTAATATAGCCTTGGGTTTGCTGCTGCCTATCTTTCCCCTGGCTTCTAGCAGTTCCTTTTACGTTTGTCTCTTTAGCTTAGAATAATCCATCTCCATTCACTTCGGTCCCTGGTACTCCTTCCATCTTAGTCAGTATTGTAGTAATCCCCCTCTTCCTGAGGTTACTGGCTTGTGTAGTTGCTCTTCTGGGCGATAAGGTTCATTCCGTCGCTTGCCACCAATTGTAACGGTACCAACCGGATACCAAGGGTTAACACCAGGGAACAATGTCCTGCATAGGGAATCAGCAATTCACAACCCAGCCAGTTTTCAGGTTTTAAACAGAATGAATTTTATTAAGGCTCATATGCCCAGTATTTATGCAGGTCTGACCCCCCCCAGAAGGGGGGTTGAAAGAATGTTGTACATTAGATGGAGGGAACACGCCCTTTTACATGATACAATAGAATACCTTGCTCAAGCTGATAACAATTTAAACACAGACACACACTTGGCTTTCCTTATCATCTAGGGTCTGCTCTCTGAGGTTGACTAAACAATGGACTGTGTATCAATAACATTAATGACAGTGCACCATAGCTGAGGCTAAAGCTGAACACAGTTAACTCTTTCAGTGCTGACAGAAGGGTCTGTCACATCTACATAGCACAATATACAGCCTATAGACAACCTTTCTCACGTTATAGTCCAGAAGTGGCTAGGTTTGCCACAAGGATGCTCCACGTCGGATGTCTTGAAGATGGAGCTGTTCTGCGCCGGATGGATGAAGATAGAAGATGCCGTCTGGGTGAAGACTTCTGCGTGCTTGGATGAAGATTTTGGCCGCTTGGATGAAGTCTTTTGCCGACTTCTTGGAGGATGGATGTCGGATCTTCAAAACTGTAAGTGAATCTTCAGGGGTTAGTGTTAGGATTTTTTAAGGGTGTATTGGGTGGGTTTTATTTTTAGATTAGGGTTTGGGCTGCAATAGAGCTAAATGCCCTTTTAAGGGCAATGCCCATCTTCATGCCCTTTTCAGGGCAATGGGGAGCTTAGTTTTTTTTAGTTAGGTTTTATTTGGGGGGGTTGGTTGTGTGGGTGGTGGGTTTTACTGTTGGGGGGGTATTTGTATTTTTTTTTTACAGGTAAAAGAGCTGATTTCTTTGTTGCAACGCCCCACAAAAGGCCCTTTTAAGGGCTATTTGTAGGCTATTGTAGGCTTTTTTATTTTTTTTGGGGGGTATTTTCATAGGGCCCTTAGATTAGGTGTAATTAGTTTAAATATTTGATAATTTATTTTTTATTTTTTGTAACTTAGTGTTTGTTATTTTTTATAACTTAGTTGTTAGTTTTTTGTAACTTAGTAATTTTTTAGTGTAGATTTAAATTATTTGAGTAGGGTTAGGTTTTTAAATATATAATACAGTTAATTTAATTTGTAGTTTAATGTAATTTTAGTATAACAGTTAGGGTAGATTAATTATTAGTTTAATATAGTTTAATGTAATTTTAGTCTAATAGTTAGGGTAGGTTCATTATTAGTTTAATATAGTTTAATGTAATTTTAGTATAATAGTTAGGGTAGATTAATTATTATTTTAATATAGTTTAATGTAATTTTAGTCTAATAGGGTAGGTTAATTATTAGTTTAATATAGTTTAATTTAATTTTAATATAATAGTTAGGGTAGGTTAATTATTAGTTTAATATAGTTTAATTTAAATCTAAAGGTAAGTTTAAATTTATTATAAGATAGGGATGAGTTAATATTTAATGTACAGTTAGCGGGTTGTTAGGTTTATGGGTTAATAGGTTAATTTAGTTGATGGCGATGTGGGGGGCTGGCGGTTTAGAGGTTAATAACTTTATTTAGCTGCGGTGGGCTCCGTGAGCGGCGGGAAAGGGGTTAATAACATAATATAGGTGGGGGCAATGTAGGGGGTGACAGATTAGGGGTTAAGAACATTATGTAGGTGGCGGCGGGGCCCGGGAGCGGCGGGATAGGGGTTAATAAGTTTATTAGAGTTTCGTTGGGCTCCGGGAGCGGCGGTTTAGGGGTTAATAACTTTATTTAGTTGCGTCAGGGTCGGTGAGTGGCTGGATAGGGATTAAACATTTTAGTATAGTGGCGGTGTTTAGTGACAGTATACAAATAAAGCTGTGAAAAAGCCAAATAGCAGCGAGATCGATGACTGTTAGTTAACAACAGTCCACTGCTCATCGCCTTGTATTTGGTGTGCAGTTTTTTGACAGCTTGTTTGTTAAATATGGAGAGTGTATTCAGGTCCGCGGCCGCGATGTTAGGCGATGTCAGGCGAGTGTATTGTTGCCTGTGAATGCAGCACAGTTGACGGCTTGATAAATAGGCCTCTGTGTCTCCATGTCTGACAGCGACTCCCTCCCTCTCCCAGTCACGTGTGGTGTTCCCCAAGGTTCCATTCTCGGCCCCCTACTATTCACATTATTTATAAATGATCTGCCAAATGTCTGCAAATCCTCAACTGTACACATGTATGCAGACGACACGGTAATCTATGCAAAAAAATCCAATCTGCCCGCAGCTTGAGGCAGTGCTCCAAGACCAGTTCACAGAGGTAGAAAAGTGGATCTCAAAAAAAAAACTCTTCCTAAACACTGACAAAACTGTCACAATGATGTTTGGAACAGTACCTAAATTACACAAATTACAAAAGTCCCATCTACGCATTAAAACAAAATCAAATTGCACACTGACCGCAGTCCACTCTTTCAAATACTTGGGTATGTTGTTAGACCCCAATCTATCTTTTGGCCTCCACATAGAAAAACTTGCATATAAACTCTATCCAAAACTAGGTGCCCTGTACAGAAACAAATCCTGCCTCAGCCCTACAGTAAAGGAAAAGATTGTACAGCAAATGCTGATGCCAATCATGGATTATGGAGATGTAGTTATGGAACTTAATACACTGTATAACTCGTTCTGCCGCTTTGTGCTACAATGTAACTACAGGACCCACCATTGTGACATGCTAAAAGAACTAAACTGGCTGTCGCTGGAATCCAGACGCACCCTCCATCTTTCCAGCCTTGTGTTTAAGAGCTTTTCTGGGAAGCTCCCACCCTACCTGAGCAGAATGCTCTCCCCGGCTGTTCCCACTCCCCATAACCTCCGATCCAGTACCAGCACATTATTTAGTCTGCCTCCATAGAAAAAAAAAACAGCTCGATCCTCCTTTTCCTACAGAGCGCCACAGTTATGGAACGACCTCCCGCACACTTTAAGAGATCCCTCTCTGCATATCTCAAAACAGAATGCACCTGTCATGGTTGATTATATATTTCCTACCTGTTCTATGTTAATTTTTGCATATATTATGTATTGATATTGTTTTTGTGCTTTATTGTACCCTATTGTATCAATGCAATGTTTTGTGGACCTAGGACATACTTGAAAACGAGAGAAATCTCAATGTATCCTTACTGGTAAAATATTTTAGAATTAAATAATACCCCACGAAAAAGGCTTGGAAGCAGTAAAATTCTTTCTGGATAGAAAGTTTTTCATTGATGAGGGTTTTGTGGAGTATGTGGTCAGGACCATCAAATTTCTGCTAATCCACAATTATTTTGAGTTTGGGGGGGATTTCTTCTCAGAAGCGTGGGACAGCGATGGGGGGGAAATTTGCCCCCTCCTATGCCAACCTGTTTATAGGTTGGTGGGAGCTGTCCCACGTTTTTGGGGGAGGAACCCCTACAGACAAGAAATCTTGTGGTATGGGTGATTTATTGATGATCTGCTCTTCATATGGAGGGGCACAGAGGAGGACATGGATAGTTTTGTCTCCTATCTGAATATAAACGAGGCAGGCATTAGTTTTACCTCAGAATCCCACAAGACAGAGTGGACCTCACTCTTGAGGGGGTTCCTAATAAGGATATAGAGACAAAAGTCTATCGAAAACCTATATCAGGCAACTCTCTCCTTCATGCCTCCAGTTTCCACCCACAACGAATATTTAACGGAGTGGCGACGGGTCAATTCATACGTTTAAAAAGGAATTGCACGAATGATGCTGAGTATGAAAAACAAGTTGATGACCTAACTGAGAGGCTATAAGCACTCCTCCATACAAAAGGCTAGAAGAGTGGTCAAAACGCTGGATAGGAACAGGCTTTTAGACAGGTCCAACAAAGAGCGGTACGCAGGGATCGGAAGCGCCAGCAGTAAAGTTCTGTTCATTACAGAATATTCCTGACAATATTTCCAATTATGTGGAATAATAAGAAAACACTTTCCTCTGATTGCAGCAGATGATGGTTTCCAGGAGGCAGTGGATGAAGGGGTCAGATTTGCTTATAGAAGAGGCATGACAGTGGGAGATTTAGTGGTGTCCACAAGATTAAAAACCACAGTGGAGGATAATTCCTCCTGGCTCAGAATTAATGAGATGCATTGCTGCAGCCAAATGACTTGCATAGCTTGTGCCAAGGCGCAAATAGGTAACAGTTTTATGTCTCTGGTCACGGGGGAAACTTTCCAAATAAAAACATGCCTAAATTGTCATTCTACATACATAATATATGTAATCTCTTGTATACAGTGTGAACTCCAATATGTGGGTCTCTCTACCCGTGAGGCAAGAGTAAGAATAAAGGAACACTTAGCAGACATTAGGGCTGGTACACTTACGACTCCTATTATTAATCACTTCTCAAGGTTTCATGAGAAGGATGTGAATGTCTTTAGGTGGAATCTTATTGAAAGAGTCTATAAACCAAATCAGGGGTTATCAAAAATAGGAAACTGGCAGAAAATGAGGCCTTCTGGAACCCTGGTTGTCAACCTGAATATCCAGAAGGCCTCCTTTTCTGCCAGTCAATTCTGAGCTTGACCTTATCAATGTTTGGTAGGTATTCAGCAATTTTATTAGGTCTAACTATATCCTAACTTTATTTCAATACTTATTGCAACATGTGCATGATATGATGGACTAGGGTTTAAACCAACCCTAGTCCAAAATCTGAGCCACAATATTAAAATATTAAAATATATCACATTTAGGCTTAATTTGAATGTCCTAATTAAGGACTCCAGTGGGTATCGTCAGGAGCCACATAGTACAATTACAATCACGGCTGTTACAGTACTCAGCATTATGGCTGAGTGTTTAATGTACATAGCTTGTTTATTTTTCCTACTTCTAAAGAGTGACTACCAGAGTGATTGATATCCCGGCATGGATTAAGTCTTGAGACTTAGCTTTGTGAATAGGGATACACTCACTAGTGACAGAAGGTTTCAGCATAATCAGCGTAACAAGTCGCAATATGAGCGAGGTCTATTAGAGTCTCCAATATCCATAGACTGAGAATTAAAGCATAGTTTAGTCGTCCTGCCTACAAGACATCAATCAGAAATATGAAATATAATATATGATTGCAGTTTAGCAAAGGGGCGGAATTGTTTAATACAGGGGGCTTTATTTAGTTATATTTATATTAACGCCCACTTATGATGCAACATTGGGGGAGGGAGGGGACACCTAACTTACAGGGAGGTCTGATTGGAAACTATGGTGGAAGGTGTGTACCTCCAGTCCAATCAGAAATCAGAAAGTGCTTTTAACGCCTTAGGGCGTGAAATGTTTTATACGAGGCTACGAGTACGGCTAGAAGCTTAAAAATGTCAGCCTAGTTTTAATTTTCTATTCCTGTATTGATGGTTTTACCTTGGGAAATTGTAACCCTTATGCTTTTACTATTTGAAATTTAATAAAGATATTATATTTTACCCTATCCAACTCGGTGCTCCTCACTCTTATGTTTTGTTTGTTACAATTTAAATGGCCAGTAGTGAGCACGATTCAGGTACAGGGACCTGCAGGGGAGCGTTCATTTAACCTGTCAGTCGTGCTAATAAGGTCTGTGTGTAAACCAGAGGCTGGAGGAAGTTACGTGAGCCAAGAAAACAGCAGTTACACAGAGTTGAATAATTATACCCCCTGTATTTCGCACGGAACTGGATTGTAAGAGGACGCTGGATTAGCTCTGTCGTACCCCAGACTGGTGAACTGTGAGTTTGATATATATTATTTGATTTGTTATTGTAACATTTCCACACATTTTGTGCTTACAGCTGTGAACAGCCTGTTGCTCACTTTACACATATTTGCACCTCTAATGAAACCAACACGAGGGGAGGTTTATTGAATTTCCTTGTATTGAAAGGACTGACCATCTGAACAGAATACATTTGTCACACCTCCTTTATTCATCACCCTGAGTGCAAACCATTTGGACCACTTTGTGGAGTACCATAGTTGTTAATCCTCAGTGGGTTACTCACAGGGCGGTGCTACAGTTTGATAACAAATGTTGAATTGGAGAGATTTTTGTAACATATTAATGCACTTTATTTAGGTTTTTTGAACGTGATAGGTGTGTGTTCTTATTCCCTCTATCTGTTTTCAGCATTAGTCCTAAATGTACATTACTCATATTTTACATTCCTATGTTCTTCATATACGGCGAGATTACGAGTTTTTGTCGGTAAGGCTTGTGGGGCTAACGAGCCTTTTGTTCCCACCGCTCCCTTAAGACAACGCTGGTATTACAGGTTTTTTTAAACCCGGCGTTAGCCACAAAATGGTGAGAGTAGAGCAAAATTTAGCTCCACATCTCACCTCAATACCAGCATTGCTTACGGTAGCGGTAAGCAATGGGGCTCAGCTGGCTGAAAAAAAAACCTAACACCTGCAAAAAAGCAGCGTCCAGCTTCTAACGCAGCCCCATTGTTTCCTATGGGGAAAATAAATCTATGTCTACACCTAACACCCTAACATGAACCCCGAGTCTAAACACCCCTAATATTACACTTATTAACCCCTAATCTGCCGCCCCCGCTATTGCTGGCACCTACTTTATATTATTTACCCCTAATCTGCCGCTCCGGACACTGCCGCCACCTATATTATCCCTATGAACCCCTAATCTACTGCCCCCAACATCGCCGCCACCTACATTATAAATATTACCCCTAATCTGCCCCCCCAACGTCACCGCAACTATATTAAATTTATTAACCCCTATACCTAAGTCTAACCCTAAGTCTAACACCTCCTAACTTAAATATAATTTAAATGAATGAATAAATTTAACATAATTAAATAACTTAATCCTATTTAAAACTAAATACTTAATGATAAAATAAACCCTAAGCTAGCTACAATATAACTAATAATTGCATTGTAGCTAGCTTAGGATTTATATTTATTTTATAGGCAACTTTGTATTTATTTTAACTAGGCACAATAGTTATTAAATAGTTATTAACTATTTAATAACTACCTAGCTAAAATAAGTACAAATTTACCTGTAAAATAAATCCTAACCTAAGTTACAATTACACTTAACACTACACTATCATTAAATAAATTACCTAAGCTACCTACAATTAAATACAATTAAATTAAATAAACTAAATTACAGAAAAAAACACACTAAATTACAGAAAAAAAAGAATTACAAGAATTTTAAACTAATTACACCTAATCTAATCCCCCTAATAAAATAAAAAAGCCCCCCAAAATAAAAAAAAATCCCTATCCTATACTAAATTACAAATAGCCCTTAAAAGGGCCTTTTGTGGGGCATTGCCCCAAAGTAATCAGCTCTTTTACCTGCAAAAAAAATACAATACCCCCCCCAACATTACAACCCACCACCCACACACCCCTACTCTAAAACCCACCCAATCCCCCTTAAAAAACCCTAACACTAACCCCCTGAAGATCACCCTAACTTGAGCCGTCTTCACCCAGCCGGGCACAAGTGGTCCTCCAGAGGGTCCGAAGTCTTCATTCGATCGGGGCAGAAGAGGTCCTCCAGACAGTAGAAATTTTCATCCACACGGCATCTTCTATCTTCATCCTTCCGGAGTGGAGCGGGTCCATCTTCAATCCAGCCAACGCGGAGCATCCTCTTCAAACGAAGTCCTAACGAAGAATGAAGGTTCCTTTAAATGACGTCATCCAAGATGGCATCCCTTGAATTCCGATTGGCTGATAGAATCCTATCAGCCAATCGTAATTAAAGTAGGAAAAATCCTATTGGCTGATGCTATCAGCCAATCGGATTGAAGTTCAATCCGATTGGCTGATCTAATCAGCCAATAGGATTGACCTCGCATTCTATTGGCTGATTGGAACAGCCAATAGAATGCAAGGTCAATCCTATTGGCTGATTACTTCACCCAATTGGATTTTTCCTACCTTAATTCTGATTGGCTGATAGGATTCTATCAGCCAATCAGAATTCAAGGGACGCCATCTTGGATGACGTCATTTAAAGGAACCTTCATTCTTTGTTAGGACTACGTTTGAAGAGGATGCTCTGTGTCGATTGGATTAAAGATGGACCCGCTCCGCTCTGGAAGGATGAAGATAGATGATGCCGCCTGAATGAAGACTTCTGCCATCTGGAGGACCTCTTCTGCCCCGATCGGATGAAGACTTTGGACCCTCTGGAGGACCACTTGTGCTCGGCTGGGTGAAGACGGCTCAAGGTAGGGTGATCTTCAGGGGGTTAGTGTTAGGTTTTTTTAAGGGGGGATTGGGTGAGTTTTAGAGTAGAGGTAGGTTCTAATGTTGGGGGGTATTGTATTTTTTTTACAGGTAAAAGAGCTGGTGTAATTAACTGGTTCCTCCTATTAGTTAAGAGATAATGCATAAGTTACAGACAGTGTAATATCATCCTGAAATTTTAGTAGATATAAGTTGTTGCACATATTCTATTGAGATTACTACTGCTGAAGTAACCTCTGATAGAATTAGGTGCATTTAATGTAAGACAGAATAACCCATGCATATAATTCCTAACTAAGTATTATATGTATGAAAGAGGGCAACCATCAAAAGTAGTTTCAGGAGTCATAAGAAATCATCAAGGAAGGAAAGAGTATTAGCAGAAACTTTCCAGATAACTATTTATGTATGAGGATCTGTCACAGGAAGTAATAGAGAATAATAATGCTGTAATATGAGGAGAATAACTCCAACAGAACAATCCGGATAAATAAAGTCAATATGTCAATACAAAATATGGTAAGTATCAGTTACGAAGGTAAAGTAGTCTATTAGTAAAATATTGAGAAGTCAGGCTCGGAATGAGAGAGGTACCTTGTACGCTGTGAGTGCGATAGTATGTCTCAGTCACATCCGGGTTCAGTGCGCTGTGTAGCTGAACTGAAGGAGACACGCAGCTGCTGCAGAGGAATGTGGCGTCTGACGTCACAGAAGCTCCGGTGAGTCCGGATCCACACGGAGTTTGGAATTTAAGGTATTGCAAAAGAAAGAAATCAATTCAACTTAAATGTTTACAGAGCTGAGGTTCAGTATGCAGAGAGGCTAAACAATAGCAAACGGTTATGTAGTAAAGCAAAGGAGAACAATAATTTTGTAATCACAGTCTGAGTTGGAAATAAAAGTACTTGCCAAATACAAAGTGCTCAAAACAGGATTTAGATGCAGCAGGCAGGTAGAAGCTGTTTGATAATTTCCATCAAAGGCACAGTAGGCAGATAGAAACTACAAATGTAGAATTAGCTAACAGGAAGGTGATCCCAATGAAATTGTAGAGCTCAGTGTTACTCCAAGGAGGAAAACAAAATACTAAGCAAGGAGTGCTTAGTGTTCAGCTGTTTTATGGGAGTAGCTAGATTGTGATTGGATGAACAGTAATTAAGGAGCAAAACACCTAAAACCCCGACATGACTCCCCCCTCAAACAAGCTGATCCTCAGCTTGCAGTCTGGGACGATCCGGAAATCTCCTGTGGAACTGGGATACCAGACGGGGTGCGTTAAGATTGGATGCGGGTTCCCATGAATCATCCTCCTCCGTATAACCCTTCCACCTAATCAGATACTCCAGAATTCCCTTAGAATACCTGGAATCGATTACATCCTTCACTTCGTACACATCTGAGTCCAAAGTGGAAGCAACTGGGAGAGTTTGAAGATTGGAGGTTCTCGTGGGTACGTAGGGCTTGAGGAGGGATACATGAAAAGTGGAGTGTATTTTCATAGACGGTGATAAGTCTAGGGTGACTGCGTTGCAATAAATTACTTTTATTATGGTGAAAGGTCCGCAAAATTTTTGTATCATTTTCCTACTAGGCAGATGTAACTTTAAGTTTTTCATAGACAACCAAACCTGGTCGCTGATTTGGTAAGAGGGTGGTTCTCTATGTCCTAAATCATAATAGCGTTTTTGGTTAATCTGAGCCTTTGTAATGTTTTCTTTAATAACACGGAAATTATCCAAAAGTGCATTGTTTAATTTGTCAACCAAAGGGGAATTAGAAGGAGTTGCACTAACAGAAGTGGTGGTTGGATGGTATCCATAGTTAGCAAAAAACTGAGATAGTTTGGTGGAAGAATTGGTTAGGTTGTTATAAGTGAATTCCGCAAATGGAAGATATGTTATCCATTTGTCTTGCTGGTATGAACAAAAACAGCGTAAATACTTATCTAACCATTGGTTAATTCTCTCAACTTGTCCGTTAGCTTGTGGATGGAATGCTGTTGTATATTGATGTGTAATATTGAGGGATAGGCAGAGACTTTTCCAGAATTTAGATGTGAACTGAGATCCACGGTCTGATACCAAAATTGTTGGAACTCCATGTAAACGAATCACATGTTGTATGAAAAGTGTAGCTGTTTCTGCTGACGTGGGAAGTTTGTGGTATGGTATAAAATGTATGATTTTTTGATGGTGGTAGATCTACTATGAAATCGACACCTATTTGTTTCCAAGGTCTGTCAGATGCTGGGATAGATAATAAGAGTCCGTAAGGTAGTTTTCGTTCTGTTTTACAAGTTTTTATGTAATTTGATACAGTTTCCCTCATCTGAGGCCACCAGTATGTCCTTGTTATGAGTTCCATTGTACGTGATTCACCTGGATGTCCAGCAAGTGGTGAATCATGATGTTGTTGAAGTATGTGATGTCTCAAATCTTTAGGTACATAAATCATATTTTTATGGTAGTATAAACCTTCTTTCTGGTCCAAAGAGACATTGGTGTCAGTTGGTGGTATGGTTGAATACTTCTTTAGATCTGCAAGGAATTCTGAAGTTAATCCAATGAATCATTCATTTGGTATAATGGACGTAGGATTTTCAGTAGGAATGGGTGTTGTGAACTGTCGAGAGAGAGCATCAGCTTTTCCGTTTTTATTTGCTGGGCGGTATATAATCTGGAAATCGAATCTTGCGAAGAATAAACTCCACCTTACCTGTCTGGCTGACAAAGTTTTGTTATTTTGCAGGTATTGGAGGTTTTTATGGTCTGTGTAGATTATGAAGGGCATTTTTGCACCTTCTAGAAGGTGTCTCCAAAATTCCAGTGATTTGCGGATGGCTAATAATTCTTTGTCTCCAATTGCGTAATTTCTTTCTGCTGATGTCATACTCTTAGAAAAATAGGAGATTGGATGTAATGGATCTTTAGATGTTTTCTGTTGGGAAAGAACTGCTCCAATCGCAAAATCAGATGAATCTACTTCAAGAATAAATTGGAGGTCTACATTCGGAAATTTCAGTATTGGTGCTTCTGTAAAAGCTTGTTTGAGGAAAGCAAATACTCTAGAATAAGTGTCGTTCCAATGGAATTGTTGAGTAGTGCCAGTAAGTTGTGTGAGTGGTCTCACAATCGAAGAGAAATTCTTTATAAATTTTCTGTAATAATTGGCAAAGCCTAAAAACCTTTGTAAAGACTTTTTATCCAAAGGTTTTGGCCAATTTTTTACTGACTCAACCTTTTCAGTTTGCATTTGAATACCATCAGGTGAAATGGTATAACCTAGGAATGAAATAGTAGTGTTATGAAAAGAACATTTTTCGAGTTTGGCATATAATTTGTGCGTTTTTAAACGTGCTAACACCCAGCGGACATGTTTTATATGTTCTGTTAAGTTGTTGGAGTAGATTAGTATATCATCTAAATACACTACTAAACATATGTCAAGTAGATCTCAAAAAATATCATTAATGAAGTGTTGAAACGTTGCGGGGGCATTACAAAGGCCGAATGGCATCACAAGGTACTCGAATAAACCATACCTAGTTCTGAATGCTGTGAGCCATTCGTCGCCTTCTCTTATACGTATAAGGTTGTATGCCCCACGCAAGTCCAACTTAGTAAAAATCGTAGCGTTACTTAATCTTTCGATTAATTCCGGAATAAGGGGAAGTGGATATCGTTTTTTTACTGTCTGTTTTTTAAGCTCCCGGTAATCAATTATAGGCCTAAGAGATTAATCTTTGTTGGTAACAAAAACATTCCGGCAGCAGCTGGTGAAGAAGAAGGTCTAATGAAACCTATCCTTAAATTATCCTGCAAGTACTGTTTTAAATGATTTAATTCTGGTTGACTCAAAGGATATAAATGACCGACAGGTAATGTTGCACCAGGAATGAGTTCAATAGGGCAATCATAAACTCGGTGTGGAGGAAGGGTTTCTGCCTCCACCTTTCTGAAAACCTCAGTGAAATCTTGGTAAGGTTCTGGTATTTGTATTTGTTCTGAGTCAGTGTGTAGTAGTATGTGATGTGGAAAACATGTTTTTCGCAAAAAGAAGATTGGAAGTTAACGGTTAAGTTAGTCCAATCGATAAGAGGGTTATGTGTTTGTAACCAATAAAATCCAGGAACAATAGGGAAATGTGGTGAAGGTATTACATTGAAAGTTATATATTCAGAGTGACCATCCTCAGTAGTGACTAGTATAGGAATCGTGTTATGTGTGATGGGACCATTTGATATCACTGAGCCATCAATAACTTTAAGTGAGACTGGTTTTTGTTTTAACACAATTGGTATTTTAGTTAATTGAACAATAGAATTATCAATGAAATTGCCAAAGGCTCCAGAATCAACAATGGCGGATGTAGTCAGTCTCCTAAGGTCCCACTGTAAAAGGAGAGATTATTTGCATTAAGATATTTGTTTATCTGAACATTGAGTATTGTTAACATGAGTAAACTTACTCTTTTTATTTTTCCGTAATATAGGACAGTCTGTTACCACATGACAGGGATTTGCGCAATACATGCAGAGGTGATTATTCCTTCTCCTTATCCTTTCTTCAGGGGAGAGGGGTCCTCGTATGACCCCAATTTCCATAGGGGTAACTTGCTCTAAATGTGGAGATTTTGGATGAGGAAAAGAGGATGTACTGGCTTTATATGTGGTATCAGAGTGTCCACGTTCAGCCTTGCATTCTCTGAGCCGACGGTCAATTTGAATAGCGACCTTCATTAAGGCATCCAGGGTACTTGGGAGCTCAATACGAGCTAATTCATCCTTAACAGGGTCAGACAAACCAAGTCTAAACTGGTTTCTGAGGGAGACCAGGCTCCATGCTGAGTCAGAGGCGTATAGCTTGAATTCAGTGATGTACTCTTCCACTGACTTTTTCCTTTGTTTTAGGTTCCTCATTTTCTGTTCCGCTGTTAACTGGATGTCAATGTCTCTATAGAGCTCATCCATGGCTTGAAAAAAATCTGCCAGAGAATTTAGTAATGGGTCATTTGTTTCACACAAATGATCTGCCCATATTCTTGGTTCAGATCTTAAAAATGAGATTGCAGACAAAACCCTGACCCTATCAGTGGGGTAGGTTTTGGGTTTTAAATTATATAACAGATAGCATGCGTTCTTGAATTGCCTGTAGGTTTTTCTATCACCATAAAACAAATCTGGCAAACTTATCTGTGGTTCAGAACTGGGGGATTGGTGTTCTTTTACCTCCTTAATCAGTTCTCTAAGAACCTGATTCTCAACTTGTAAATCCAGGATAGCCTGCCCCATTTTGTCTACCTTTTGACTTAGGTTTTTAGACTACTTGGGGAATTTCTGCTGGATCCATATTTTCTTTTAAGGCTTAGTATTATGTAATTAACTGGTTCCTCCTATTAGTTAAGAGATAATGCATAAGTTACAGACAGTGTAATATCATCCTGAAATTTTAGTAGATATAATTTGTTGCACATATTCTATTGAGATTACTACTGCTGAAGTAACCTCTGATAGAATTAGGTGCATTTAATGTAAGACAGAATAACCCATGCATATAATTCCTAACTAAGTATTATATGTATGAAAGAGGGCAACCATCAAAAGTAGTTTCAGGAGTCTTAAGAAATCATCAAGGAAGGAAAGAGTATTAGCAGAACATTTTCAGATAACTATTTATGTATGAGGATCTGTCACAGGAAGTAATAGAGAATAATAATGCTGTAATATGAGGAGAATAACTCCAACAGAACAATCCGGATAAATAAAGTCAATATGTCAATACAAAATATGGTAAGTATCAGTTACGAAGGTAAAGTAGTCTATTAGTAAAATATTGAGAAGTCAGGCTCGGAATGAGAGAGGTACCTTGTACGCTGTGAGTGCGATAGTATGTCTCAGTCACATCCGGGTTCAGTGCGCTGTGTAGCTGAACTGAAGGAGACACGCAGCTGCTGCAGAGGAATGTGGCGTCTGACGTCACAGAAGCTCCGGTGAGTCCGGATCCACACGGAGTTTGGAATTTAAGGTATTGCAAAAGAAAGAAATCAATTCAACTTAAATGTTTACAGAGCTGAGGTTCAGTATGCAGAGAGGCTAAACAATAGCAAACGGTTATGTAGTAAAGCAAAGGAGAACAATAATTTTGTAATCACAGTCTGAGTTGGAAATAAAAGTACTTGCCAAATACAAAGTGCTCAAAACAGGATTTAGATGCAGCAGGCAGGTAGAAGCTGTTTGATAATTTCCATCAAAGGCACAGTAGGCAGATAGAAACTACAAATGTAGAATTAGCTAACAGGAAGGTGATCCCAATGAAATTGTAGAGCTCAGTGTTACTCCAAGGAGGAAAACAAAATACTAAGCAAGGAGTGCTTAGTGTTCAGCTGTTTTATGGGAGTAGCTAGATTGTGATTGGATGAACAGTAATTAAGGAGCAAAACACCTAAAACCCCGACAGCTGGTTTCTTTTGGGCAATGCCCCGCAAAAGGCCCTTTTAAGGGCTATTTGTAATTTAGTATAGGGTAGGGAATTTTTTTATTTTGGGGGGCTTTTTTATTTTATTAGGGGGATTAGAGTAGGTGTAATTAGTTTAAAATTCTTGTAATTCTTTTTTTTTCTGTAATTTACTGTTTTTTTTTCGTAATTTAGTTTATTTAATTTAATTGTATTTAATTGTAGGTAATTTAGTAAATTAATGTAATGATAGTGTAGTGTTAGGTGTAATTGTAACTTAGGTTAGGATTTATTTTACAGGTAATTTTGTACTTATTTTAGTTAGGTAGTTATTAAATAGTTAATAACTATTTAATAACTATTCTACCTAGTTAAAATAATTACAAACTTGCCTGTAAAATAAAAATAAACCCTAAGATAGCTACAATGTAATTATTAGTTATATTGTAGCTAGCTTAGGCTTTATTTTATAGGTAAGTATTTAGTTTTAAATAGGATTAATTTATTTAATTATGTTAAATTTATTTTGTTTCATTTAAATTATATTTAAGTTAGGGGGGTTAGACTTAGGGTTAGACTTATGTTTAGGAGTTAATAAATTTATTATAGTAGCGGCGACGTTGGGGTCGGAAGATTAGGGGTTAATAAATGTAGGTAGGTGTTGGCGACGTTGGGGGGGCAGATTAGGGCTTAATAAATATAATGTAGGTGTCGACGATGTTAGGGGCAGCAGATTAGGGGTTCATAGATATAATGTAGGTGGCGGCGATGTCTGGTCGGCAGATTAGGGGCTAAAAAAAATTATTTTAGTGTTTGTGATGTGGGGGGGCCTCAGTTTAGGGGTTAATAGGTAGTTTATGGGTGTTAGTGTACTTTTTAGCACTTTAGTTAAGAGTTTTATGTTACGGCGTTAGCCCATAAAACTCTTAACTACTGACTTTTAAATGCGGTAGGAGTCTTGACAGGAGAGGGTCTACCGCTCACTTCTTCCAAGACTTGTAATACCAGCGTTAGGCAAATCCCATCAAAAAGATAGGATACGCAATTGACATAAGAGGATTTGTGGTAGCCTTGAGTCGCGAAAGAAAAGTGAGCAGTTGACCCTTTCCCTTTGTAATACCAGCGTTAGGAAAAAAGCAGCGTTGGGACCTCTCAACGCTGCTTTTTAAGGCTAACGCCAAACTCGGCGATAGAAAATAATGTACTTTTTTATTAATTATAATTATTATTATTATTATATATGATACTGTTCATGTAAAATAGATATTTATACCTATACATTTATAAGTATAGATATACAGATATATATATATATATATATATATATATATAATACCGTCCCTTAATCACAGGATATACCCTCCCAAGGTTGTCTGCCTGGGTGCAGTGATGTTTTAAATATCTCCAATACAAATAACAGCACTCTCAGGTCTTTCGTTAAAGTGAGAACAGCAAAAGTCTCTTTTTTTATTGAAACGTTTTCAAGGAGCTTGTCCCCGTCATCAGCATAACAAACATGTGAAACACAACTTGTATTTATATTAACATACCAAAAACATCAATGACAAAAACCTGTGTACCTCTTAGTGCCCCAGAATAAACCGCGAAACACTCGTGAATGGAACGCACTGTGCGTTCCAGTGGTTTGCAACCGGAAGTGTCTCATGTCACATGACTTCCGGTCTATGATTTTTTACACATTCTCCGTGTAAATTAATATTGATTCTCAGATCTTAATCTGATATGTGAGCTATGTGTAGTAAATTATTATTATATCCCTGTGACCTTATTCAGGTGTTGTAATTAGCCTACTTTTCAACGATTCTTATGTATACCTCACACCCTACGTTTTTGTTATAGGCTTATTACGTAAATGTAAATACTTTATCTCTGCAATAGCCAATCTTTTTGTATTCTACTTGGTGTATTTGTGCCTGTGTGTGGGTGACTGTTCTGTGTGCATTACTATGGTCTTCTGTGTGAGCGCATATTCATGCCTTTTTTCTTGGACCATTTGTTTATCTGGGTTGCCTTGGTTACCCTGTAACGCCTTCTTTGAGCATTCTATGTACCTTACAATGTCTGCTCGGCAATCTACTAAAACTCAAAAAACGTGAAATAGACCTTATGTTACACGGTAGTTACCTATCAGAATACTACAGATTGAGCCACATACCTAGGGGATTCAGGGTTAAAAATATCCCAACCATAGGGCGAGATAACCCTGAGTTTAGGAGAAAGTGGTGTCACATCTTGAATAAGTGCTCCCTAGATTTGGTACTCCTAGTAATTAAAGAGGTCACAAACATACTAGTAAAGGTCAAGATAGAAATAACAACTTTTGAGGAGGCACACAACACCACACTCATACTAGACCAGCAAGAAAACTGGCTACTCAAGTTGAACCAACAGATAGAAAAATATAGAACGGATCTAACAATGTTCAAAAACAGAAAACTTGACTCTGTAAATGCAGACTACACACATGGTAGAGTGTATAAATGGTTAACCAACACCACAGAAGGTAGAAATAGGAGAACCTATAGACCTAGACGGGTACAATTTGCAACAATAGATACAAGTGGGGCAGAATCTTCCGAAACAGACACCAGTACCTCACATACGACCCCTATGTCACCAGGAACATACACGCCTCAAACAACACGTGGGGACATATATGCACACAGGGGACACTCCACCCCAGATCATCATTTTTTAGGGGTGACCACCAGGTCACGGGGAGGAGGAGGAGACATAGGCCGCACATCAGGAGGGCGGGGAGGAAGATACAGGCCAGCACGCCGCAGCAGAATGAGGACATAATAGTCAATCTTAGCGAACATACTCTTACACCAGCAGAGAGACAAGTCCTCAATAAAGGCCTAACATTTGTGCCAAGTCACAACACACGAGAATTAGAACTCAAAATAGATATGTATAAACATAATAGAGTTCTAAAAATTAAGGAATTCTTCCAAGACACCCCCCCACGAGACACACAAATGTCCCCGTTAGACAAATGCAAAAAGGCAAGCACATTCGAACCTCACAGTAATAGTGCTTCAACAAAGACTTACATAAGACTCACAACACAAGATCTTGAACTAGAAAGGGTCAACAAAAAATGGACACACAACCTAACACAAGAAGAAAGACAAGCCATCAAAACCTTGCAGGATGATCACTCACTAGTCATCCGCCCCGCTGATAAGGGCGGGCGATTGTCCTTTTGAACTACTCAGACTATAGAGAGGACATCCTGCAACAGTTAGGTGATGTTGAAACATATACCACACTAACAAGGGACCCCACGGGTAAATACAAACAAGAACTGGACCAAGTCCTAACATTAGGATTTGAGCAGGGATACCTCAATGAACACCTATATGAATTTTGTATAACTAAATATCCAAAAGTCCCGATCTTATACACCACGCCCAAAATCCACAAAACCATGGAAAGACCACCAGGGCGACCAATTGTGTCGGCGGTACAATCCATGACGCAGCCAGTGGCACAACTACTCGATATATTGCTGCAACCAACAGTGAAAAAAATCACTTCTTATATCGCTGACACAAATGATCTCATACGCCAATTGAGGGATGTTGCTGTGGAGACTGGGGACATCCTGGTTACCCTGGATGTCAACAGTCTCTACACCATCATCCCTCATGACAAAGGACTAACAGCGGTTAGGAACCACCTCATTGAAGATACAGAATATGAGGGACCCCCAATTGAATACCTCATGACACTTATGCAATTCTGCCTTACACATAACTATTTTCGCTTTGAGACTCAGTACTACCTGCAGACATCGGGCACGGCGATGGGGTCTAATATGGCCCCATCGTATGCCAACATCTACATGTCTGATTTTGAAAAGACATTCCTTTGGAATAAGGATATAACATCTATAATATTCTATGTAAGATATATAGATGATGTCTTTTTAATTTGGAGGGGAGGACAACACACATTACTGGAATGGTTTGAATACATGAACAGCACAGACACACCGGTGAGGCTCAAAATAACACACAGTGAAACTGAAATACATTTTTTGGACCTTAATGTTTACATACAAAATGGCACATTAGGTACCACACTTTACTACAAACCTACCGATAGGAACTCCATTCTATGTGCAAATAGCTGCCACCCACCAGCTCTACTCAAAGGAATCATTAAATCACAAATGATGCGAGTAATACGTAACAATACAAGTAAAGCCACAGGGGTCTCCCAACTTCAATATATGAGGGACAAATTCATACAACGGGGGTACAAGAGGAGCACAATAGATACAATCCTACAAGAAGTACTACCACACACACAGGAGACCCTTATATACAAAGAAAATACAAAAGAACCATCCAATAGGCTCATAATGGCTACTACATTTTCACCCAACACCACTGAGGCTGGTAACATCCTGAGAAAACACTGGCCAGTGGTACAATCGGACCCTAAACTAAGATTTGCACACAATCTTACACCCATTATTGCATACCGGAGGGGCACGAATCTAAGAGATCTGCTGGTAAAAACAGACCCCAAAAGATGCTATCTGAATAAAGAAAAGATTAACATCAAAGGCTCATACAGATGCTTAGGCTGTACCACATGTAACGGCCTGATAACTACCAAGACCTTTCACCACCCGCACACCAACCAAGTGTATCACATCAAGCATTCCTTATCGTGCAATACAACACACATAATCTATCTACTCTTTTGCCCATGTGCCCGATTCTACATTGGAAAGACCAGTGGAACATTACGTGAAAGAATGGCCAACCATAGGCGGGCGATACGTGTGGCACTTGACACAGGAGAGTCTGACCAACCTGTAGCCAGACACTGTACACAAAAACAACATCAAGTATCCAGCATTAGATACATTCTAATTGACCATGTCCCCCAGCTGGAGAGAGGAGGGGACCGCAATAAAGCCCTGCTCAGAAGAGAGGCAGAATGGATGTACAGATTGGGAACAATACATCCAGGGGGGCTCAACTCGGCACCAGACTTTAAGGCACTGATATAGGTAGGAGATACAAACAAAGGTACGCCATTAAGATATTGTGCACCGTATCAAGGATGGATAGGGACACAGACCCCAAAGGGGGTAGTGCCCCAATCATAATCCTATGATCAGAGTAAGGGGGGACACGAGAGTGACTTCCACTACTCTTGGGATAAGACACATATCAGGCAAGTTACCACTATATAACCACTCCCAAAACCTACATAGACAGTAGCCAATTGGAATAAAAAGAAACTACAAATAAGGATACCATCTAAATCCAGAAAAGATGGAAAAAAGTAACAAATAAACATAGGAATGGAAATCAAAGAAATACAGATCTGATACACAGGACTTTAGAAGAAGAGAGAATCCTTAGAGGGATAAATTCAAGAGAGCCCACACAAGAGCAAATCTTAGAAAAATACACATGAACTATTAAAACATAAGAGAAGGTGATAAATAACCAGCATTAAGATGATATTTCAACATATATGATACACAGATAGCAAACTTTGATTCTGTAATTATATGCTAAGAGCATGTATGTCAATAATTTATGTTATGTTTAAGTTATTTTTTTAGTTTATCTCTGGGCAGACATGATCAATGGTCAGAACAGGCTAATCAAGAGTAACTTGGGATACCCACTTAACTGGGAGCAAGAGACAAATATGTAAATAGTGGGGAGAACGATAATGTAAATAAGATGTAGTGTGGTGAATGGTTAAGATAGGGGTCTATAACAGATAATAGATACAATAAAGAAGCACATATTATGCCTTAATAAAAAAATAACGCCGAGCAGACATTGTAAGGTACATAGAATGCTCAAAGAAGGCGTTACAGGGTAACCAAGGCAACCCAGATAAACAAATGGTCCAAGAAAAAAGGCATGAATATGCGCTCACACAGAAGACCATAGTAATGCACACAGAACAGTCACCCACACACAGGCACAAATACACCAAGTAGAATACAAAAAGATTGGCTATTGCAGAGATAAAGTATTTACATTTACGTAATAAGCCTATAACAAAAACGTAGGGTGTGAGGTATACATAAGAATCGTTGAAAAGTAGGCTAATTACAACACCTGAATAAGGTCACAGGGATATAATAATAATTTACTACACATAGCTCACATATCAGATTAAGATCTGAGAATCAATATTAATTTACACGGAGAATGTGTAAAAAAATCATAGACCGGAAGTCATGTGACATGAGACACTTCCGGTTGCAAACCACTGGAACGCACAGTGCGTTCCATTCATGAGTGTTTGGCGGTTTATTCTGGGGCACTAAGAGGTACACAGGTTTTTGTCATTGATGTTTTTGGTATGTTAATATAAATACAAGTTGTGTTTCACATGTTTGTTATGCTGATGACGGGGACAAGCTCCTTGAAAACGTTTCAATAAAAAAAGAGACTTTTGCTGTTCTCACTTTAACGAAAGACCTGAGAGTGCTGTTATTTGTATTGGAGATATATATATCTATATATATATATATATATATATATATATATATATATATATATATAGCTAAAAGGAGACGCACTCGCCGGGTCTTAGTAAATAGTGTTTTTTAATACACCAAGTTGAACAGTGACGTTTCGGGGTAGTTAGCCCCGTCCTCAGACCATAACAAATATGTACATAAGTAACAAGTATTTAAAGCCTTACCCTCCACCAAGATTCTATACCGGAAGTGTCCATAGCGTTCCCCTTGCGCCACTGCGCAGGACCGGGGGTGGTCATAGCAACCGGTGAACAATACTCACAGACTGACACTGAACTCCGGAACGTACGGACCCGCCCATCTGCACTGACAGTGCCAAAGGTAGCCGTAAGAGCCGGATAATGGTTACAATTCAGATAAATTATCTGCAAAACAAGGAGCAACATATATAATAAGGTATTTAAGCACATCAATAGCTGGTCCGATTAAAAGACAATATACATCGTATCTAATATGATGGGATCATCACCTAAATATATGCTATGATGGGCTTCAATGTTAAAGAGGGGAGGTATATACTGAATATATATTCTTGGATTGGAAAATCATTACCTAAATTAAATCACTAAGTGAGGGGCAAGTATCATAGGAAACAGTGCCAATCTAAATTTACATTTAGCCCGTTTGGCGTTAAAGTGTTAAGGGTATGAATCCATCTGAATTCCTTTTGTAGAAGTAGTTTGGCCCTGTCCCCCCCCTCTACTAGGTCTAGGGACATGATCTATAATGACATATCGTAAATTAGACACCGCATGGCCAGCCAACGCAAAGTGTCTAGCAACAGGTTGATCGGACTGTCTTTTTTCAATTGCCGATCTGATCGCAGTGCGATGGTTGGCCATGCGTGTCCGTAAGTCATCAATGGTTTTGCCTACATAATATAAACCACAAGGGCAATGGATTAAGTAGACAACATATTCAGTGGTACATGTAACACGGTGTCTGATAAAGAATTTTTTGTTTGTGTGAGGGTGTACAAAAAACTTTGTGGCACTGGTACATACCAGACATTTGAAACAGCCCGGTTTTGGTTGATTTAACCATGTTTGTTTCTTGTAACAGTCAATGGGATCCACTTTGACTAGTGTATCACGAATGGATCTGGATCTTCTATAGCTGACTCTCGGTGGTCCCATGTTGGTAAAGGGTAAGGTATGGTCAGACTGCACAATGTCCCAGTCTTTCCTTAATACAGCTGGAAGATTCTGTTTGTCCACTGTATACGTTGTCACATATGTCATCCTTTCAGTGTTAGATTTTCTAGTGTGTTTGCCCGTAGTGCTTCCTCTTGCGGCAGATCCCAGAATTTTTCCAGGCATTTATTTAAGTGCTGTTCACTGTACCCCCGTTGTAGAAATCTTATCTTCATTTCTGACAGTTGTTGTTTTGTGTGTACAGGGTCGCTGTTGTTTCTAACGACTATTTTGAATTGAAAAATTGCCAATGCCTTCTTTAGTGCCGGGGGGTGGCAGCTAGTAGCCTGGAGTAGGGAATTTCTGTCTGTAGCTTTGCGAAAGAGTGTGGTTAAGAGCTGATTCTGATTCTTATATATACGCAGATCCAAGAAATCTACAGTTGTATCGCTGTATTCCATCTTGAACTGTAGATTTGGGCGTAACTCATTCAGTTTGTTAAACCATTGTTGAAGATCATGTACCGAACCATCCCAGATCAAAAATAGGTCGTCTATATAGCGACGAAACACCCTAATACTGGGATGGTAAAATAGATCAGTCTGGTACTGTTCAAACTCTGCCATGTATAAATTGGCAAATGATGGGGCCACACTCAACCCCATTGCCGTACCCAAAAGCTGTAAGTAGAACAGGTTCTCGAAGCGGAAATAATTCATAGTGAGGCAATGTTGCAGCATTTCCATAATCCACTCAGTACTGGGTCCTATAAAAGGATATCTTCTCAGATGGTTGCGAATTGCCTCCATCCCCTGGCTGTGTGGGATGTTGGTATAGAGACTCACCACGTTAAGGGTGACCAGAAGTTCCGTCCCTTTTAGATGATGGAATTGTTTGAGTTCTTTAATCAGGGCCATGGAGTCCAGCAAGAAAGAAGGCATATTGCAGACCATTGGTTGGAAAAGGGAATCCAAATATGTAGCAATGGGCTGGAGCAGCGAACCAATAGCGGAAACTATTGGTCTCCCAGGTGGTTGTGTAAGATGTTTATGCACTTTGGGTAGCGTATAGAATACAGGTACCCGTGGAAACTGTACTGTTAGGTATCTGAACAGCTGTTCATCTATAAGCTTGTTCACTAGTGCACTGTGCAAAGAAGTATCAATTTGTTTCTTAAAAGACCACACTGGATCTCCTGGAAGTTGTCTATACGTATTACCATCATTAAGCTGTGTAATTGCTTCACTGCGATAGTATGAGTAATCAAGGATTACCACCGCACCGCCTTTGTCGGCTTCACGGAATATTAAATCTGTGTTGTCCTTTAGTTTTTTCAGTGCTTCCCTCTCTTTCCGTGAGAGGTTATTGCGATGTTTCCCAAAGTTTTCCTGGAGATCTTTTGTTGCTCCATCTGCCAGCAGTCTGCTGTAGGTCTTAATGCTTGCATTTGTGCTGCTGGGATCATATTTCCCTTTGGCTCGAAATCTGGGTATCTCTGTTGGGTTATCCCCAAAATGTTCTCGTAGTCGCAAATTTCTTTCGAACTTTTGTTTGTCCAAAAAAGAAGTGAAAGGATCGTCATATTCAGTGGGTATGAAGGAAAGTCCTTTATTAAGTACCCCTAATTCAATAGGAGTCAGGCTGTATGAACTGAGATTGATCACAATGTTTTCTGTCAGAATCTCCGAGGTCTGGGTGGTCTTCCTCTTGTGCCCCCCCCTCCGACTATGCGGCCTGTGCCCCTGCAGTTTTTTGATCGGGTAGTTACACCCTGGGAGCTTGTTCCAGGTTCCACATGTATGGTAGGGGCCCCGTCTGATTCCGAACTGTTCCCTGAGGAATCTACTGTAGTGAGGTTTCTTGGTTTGCGATACCGAGGCTTGTGTATATTAGAGGTAGTTAGAATTCTCCTTTCCTCCGGGCTAAACTCGTTTTTCTTTGTAGTCTGCCGTCACTACATTCCATTTTCTGTTTTTAAATGTTGTCAATTCTAATTGGTATTGTGCCACTTGTTGTTCTAATTTATTCAGCCAATTATGTTCAATATCAGCTTCCAAAGTTGGCTTGTGTTGTTCATCAAACTTGTCAATCTCCAGTTTTACTGCCTGCATAAGTGTCCTCACTTCCTCAATCACCAGAAGCATAAGATCTAAGGAACACTTGTTTAAGATGCTGCACCATTTGACACAAAAGGCAGCATTGTTCCGTCCGATTGTTGGTACACTTTTCATTCTTAAGCCTCTAGGGATATACATCTTTCTGTGATATTCCGAGAGAAAGCTGTGATATTCCGAGAGAAATACAGGGGGCTACTGTGTTCAACTTTACACAGGAGGATGCTGATCGCATCAGATTCGACGCTTTACCAGCAAGGGATACCAAAGAACCACCGGACCACTTGTTTGCCAAATGGCTCAAATTAAAAAAGAGAAGCACCAACCTGGCACTACACGGGAGCTTTCTCTCGGAATATCACAGAAAGATGTAAATCCCTAGAGGCTTTAGAATGAAAAGTGTACCAACAATCGGACGGAACAATGCTGCCTTTTGTGTCAAATGGTGCAGCATCTTAAACAAGTGTTCCTTAGATCTTATGCTTCTGGTGATTGAGGAAGTGAGGACACTTATGCAGGCAGTAAAACTGGAGATTGACAAGTTTGAAGAACAACACAAGCCAACTTTGGAAGCTGATATTGAACATAATTGGCTGAATAAATTAGAACAACAAGTGGCACAATACCAATTAGAATTGACAACATTTAAAAACAGAAAATGGGATGTAGTGACGGCAGACTACAAAGAAAAACGAGTTTACCGATGGCTATTGAGCCCGGAGGAAAGGAGAATTCTAACTACCTCTAATATACACAAGCCTCGGTATCGCAAACCAAGAAACCTCACTACAGTAGATTCCTCAGGGAACAGTTCGGAATCAGACGGGGCCCCTACCATACATGTGGAACCTGGAACAAGCTCCCAGGGTGTAACTACCCGATCAAAAAACTACAGGGGCACAGGCCGCATAGTCGGAGGGGGGGGGCACAAGAGGAAGACCACCCAGACCTCGGAGATTCTGACAGAAAACATTGTGATCAATCTCAGTTCATACAGCCTGACTCCTATTGAATTAGGGGTACTTAATAAAGGACTTTCCTTCATACCCACTGAATATGACGATCCTTTCACTTCTTTTTTGGACAAACAAAAGTTCGAAAGAAATTTGCGACTACGAGAACATTTTGGGGATAACCCAACAGAGATACCCAGATTTCGAGCCAAAGGGAAATATGATCCCAGCAGCACAAATGCAAGCATTAAGACCTACAGCAGACTGCTGGCAGATGGAGCAACAAAAGATCTCCAGGAAAACTTTGGGAAACATCGCAATAACCTCTCATGGAAAGAGAGGGAAGCACTGAAAAAACTAAAGGACAACACAGATTTAATATTCCGTGAAGCCGACAAAGGCGGTGCGGTGGTAATCCTTGATTACTCATACTATCGCAGTGAAGCAATTACACAGCTTAATGATGGTAATACGTATAGACAACTTCCAGGAGATCCAGTGTGGTCTTTTAAGAAACAAATTGATACTTCTTTGCACAGTGCACTAGTGAACAAGCTTATAGATGAACAGCTGTTCAGATACCTAACAGTACAGTTTCCACGGGTACCTGTATTCTATACGCTACCCAAAGTGCATAAACATCTTACACAACCACCTGGGAGACCAATAGTTTCCGCTATTGGTTCGCTGCTCCAGCCCATTGCTACATATTTGGATTCCCTTTTCCAACCAATGGTCTGCAATATGCCTTCTTTCTTGCTGGACTCCATGGCCCTGATTAAAGAACTCAAACAATTCCATCATCTAAAAGGGACGGAACTTCTGGTCACCCTTGACGTGGTGAGTCTCTATACCAACATCCCACACAGCCAGGGGATGGAGGACCCAGTACTGAGTGGATTATGAAAATGCTGCAACATTGCCTCACTATGAATTATTTCCGCTTCGAAAAGTCGTTAGAAACAACAGCGACCCTGTACACACAAAACAACAACTGTCAGAAATGAAGATAAGATTTCTACAACGGGGGTACAGTGAACAGCACTTAAATAAATGCCTGGAAAAATTCTGGGATCTGCCGCAAGAGGAAGCACTACGGGCAAACACTAGTAAATCTGACACTGAAAGGATGACATATGTGACAACGTATACAGTGGACAAACAGAATCTTCCAGCTGTATTAAGGAAAGACTGGGACATTGTGCAGTCTGACCATACCTTACCCTTTACCAACATGGGACCACCGAGAGTCAGCTATAGAAGATCCAGATCCATTCGTGATACACTAGTCAAAGTGGATCCCATTGACTGTTACAAGAAACAAACATGGTTAAATCAACCAAAACCGGGCTGTTTCAAATGTCTGGGATGTACCACGTGTAATGGCCTTAGTGCCACAAAGTTTTTTGTACACCCTCACACAAACAAAAAATTCTTTATCAGACACCGTGTTACATGTACCACTGAATATGTTGTCTACTTAATCCATTGCCCTTGTGGTTTATATTACGTAGGCAAAACCATTGATGACTTACGGACACGCATGGCCAACCATCGCACTGCGATCAGATCGGCAATTGAAAAAAGACAGTCCGATCAACCTGTTGCTAGACACTTTGCGTTGGCTGGCCATGCGGTGTCTAATTTACGATATGTCATTATAGATCATGTCCCTAGACCTAGTAGAGGGGGGGACAGGGCCAAACTACTTCTACAAAAGGAATCAAGATGGATTCATACCCTTAACACTTTAACGCCAAACGGGCTAAATGTAAATTTAGATTGGCACTGTTTCTTATGATACTTGCCCCTCACTTAGTGATTTAATTTAGGTAATGATTTTCCAATCCAAGAATATATATTCAGTATATACCTCCCCTCTTTAACATTGAAGCCCATCATAGCATATATTTAGGTGATGATCCCATCATATTAGATACGATGTGTATTGTCTTTTAATCGGACCAGCTATTGATGTGCTTAAATACCTTATTATATATGTTGCTCCTTGTTTTGCAGATAATTTATCTGAATTGTAACCATTATCCGGCTCTTACGGCTACCTTTGGCACTGTCAGTGCAGATGGGCGGGTCCGTACATTCCGGAGTTCAGTGTCAGTCTGTGAGTATTGTTTACCGGTTGCTATGACCACCCCCGGTCCTGCGCAGTGGCACAGGGGGAACGCTATGGACACTTCCGGTATAGAATCTTGGTGGAGGGTAAGGCTTTAAATACTTGTTACTTATGTACATATTTGTTATGGTCTGAGGACGGGGCTAACTACCCCGAAACGTCACTGTTCAACTTGGTGTATTAAAAAACACTATTTACTAAGACCCGGCGAGTGCGTCTCCTTTTAGCTATACATGTTTTCTCTAGATGCACCCCGGGCAGCTGCTGCACATTTGTTAGAGTGAGTGCGGATCTCTGAGAACTGTTCTATATATATATATATATATATATATATATATAGTGAAATATTTATTTACAATAAAAAGGATATTATCCTGTAAGTGAAGAACATTGGAATGTTATATATGTACAGTAAATATACAGTAATACACATAAATACATAAATACATATGTACAGTAAATATACAGTAATACACATAAATACATAAATACATATGTACAGTAAATATACAGTAATACACATAAATACATAAATACATATGTACAGTAAATATACAGTAATACACATAAATACATAAATACATATGTACATTAAATATACAGTAATACACATAAATACATAAATACATATGTACAGTAAATATACAGTAATACACATAAATACATAAATACATATGTACAGTAAATATACATTAATACACATAAATACATAAATACATATGTTCGCACGCACACACACACACACATACATACATATACATATGTTCGCACGCACACACACATACATACATATACATATGTTTGCACGCACACACACACATACATACATATACATATGTTCGCTCGCACACACACACATACATACAAATACATATGTTCGCACGCACACACACACACATACAAATACATATGTTCGCACGCACACACACACACACACACATACATACAAATACATATGTTCGCACGCACACCCACACACATACATACAAATACATATGTTTGCACGCACACACACACACACACATACATACATATACATATGTTCGCTCGCACACACACACATACATACAAATACATATGTTCGCTCGCTCGCACACACACATATACATACAAATACATATGTTCGCTCGCACACACACACATACATACAAATACATATGTTCGCTCGCACACACACATATACATACAAATACATATGTTCGCTCGCACACACACACATACATACAAATACATATGTTCGCTCGCTCGCACACACACATATACATACAAATACATATGTTCGCTCGCTCGCACACACACATATACATACAAATACATATGTTCGCTCGCTCGCACACACACATATACATACAAATACATATGTTCGCACGCACACACATACATATACATATTAAGACATGTGTATGTATGTATTATCTCTATGTTAAAACACTTAGCATACCTGAGACCTCATATCTTTCAGCACTTATTACTTTTTATTGCAATGATGTTTACATAATGCCCTTTTAAATGTATTATTGATGTGTTTTGCGCAACTTTCTACTCTCGCATAACAGTTTACCAGAGCTCTGAAGTCGTGCTTACCTGGCGCATCTTAAATTTGATTGCGCTCTAGCAAAGGTGTTTACTCGCGAGTAACTGGTAATCTATCCTAAATGCCTTCCTAAACATGAGATTCTCTGTTTAGGGACATACAGCAGCTATTGTGTGATGATGTATGGGAATCAAGTGACAACCTAAACATATACAAGAGTGACAAGTCACTTACGTGTTTTGCTGTATGTGCCGGCTACAATGCAGGTAACGAGAATCAGGAGAAAGAGGATTCTCATGGCTGCTGTGAGAGCGACCAGGAGTCTGAGCTGTGCTGTATCAGCTGAGTCACCAGAAGCGCTGAGTATTTATTAATATGATGCTGGCTCAGGGACAAGTTACACACACAGGGACATTAAAGGGACAGTAAAGTCAAAATGAAGCTGTCAATTCTAGACAACTTTCCAAATTAACTTCTGTTACCAATTTTTTTGTTCTCTTGGTATCTTTTATTGTAAAGTAAAACTAGGTAGGGTCATACGAGTTCAGGAGTGTGCACTTGTCTTTAGTACTCTGCTCTAGCTGTAATTATCAGGTGTAGACAAAACTGCATGCAAGGTTTATTACCCTCTTCTCCACACAACCTCAATTATGGTAAGCACTAGTGCTTTAAATTAGCTGGGAATCGATATACTAAACTTTCATTTACATCACATTGATAGATGATTCATGCCCCAGGTTCTGTGCTGTTTTTCAACACTTGTGACAACCACACAATCCCAACAATAATAATAATTTTATATGCAACCAAACCCCGGTCCACAGAGAGTGCAACTCTAAATATGGACACTAGAGGGTCCGTTGCTCACCTCTCCTCCTCAGGGTAGGCGCTGGTATGTAGCGGCACTGGCGGCATGTTTCGTCCTATGCAAAATTCCAAGTCCCAGCTATGTCGTTCCTCTCCAGATTCCACCCGGTATCAGGCAAAAGTAAATCCCATCAGACTGAACAGAGAAAGCTGGGGAATTCGTATTGATAAAAAACATCCGTTTATTGAAACATCTTTAAAATACTCTTGACAGCATTTCCATATACTGCACTGTCCCACTCACATCAGGTTTGTGTCGGCAGCGTCATACGTCAGCTAACGCGTTTTGGCCAATGGCCATAGTCATAGCTGTGTGACCTGCCTATCCTGACTCAGAATTAAAAAGCATAGATGTCTCTATGATAGGTTAAAAGATTAAATGACGCTGTCAGCACAGCCCCCTTGTCAGGCCGATCTTAATTATACATATATATGATTCGCCGCTTGTTTAAACAGACTAACATAACAATTTCACAAACAAGCGATCTGTAAATACTCTTATCTTTCGGGCTGGATATATTACGTCAAGGTGGGTTAAATTCGTTTAGATAATTAACATCTTAGTTACTGCATACAAAGAGTATTTCATATTATACAATTTCAAAACATTACAATGTTACATTAACATAGATCTGTGAAAAAAGGGAAGAAATATGCATGCAAATTAATTTAACCTCTGTATATAATTTTATAATTCACCATATTTAATGATATAATCATATAAAATTTGTCTTTTTGGATTTTGGTACCTGTACATAGGGGTCTTATATTTGTTCTTCTACCTCCAATATTTATATGACCAATTACTGCTGATGTTTGTTATTAGATGACATAATATAGAGTTTGATGTTCCCTGTATAGAAAAATATACATAATAAGCATAATAACTCAGTAGGAGGTTCATTAGACAACTCTTATGTCAAATAAAGAGAATTCTACTTTCATCATTTAAGAGTCCCTGCTCTAGCCTTTCAGACACTGAATAAAACTTGTAACTGTCCTGTTCTAGCACCAAAAATATGCTAAATCGAATTCTGAGTTTAATCCTTGGGGCATCAGCAGTACAGAGCTCAGCATGCAGGGTTGCCCTGCACAAATCAGCATATATGGCACCCTCAGCAGTACAGAGCTCAGCATGCAGGACTGCCCTGCACAAATCAGCATATATGGCACCCTCAGCAGTACAGAGCTCAGCATGCAGGACTGCCCTGCACAAATCAGCATATATGGCACCCTCAGCAGTACAGAGCTCAGCATGCAGGACTGCCCTGCACAAATCAGCATATATGGCACCCTCAGCAGTACAGAGCTCAGCATTCAGGACTACCCTGCACAGATCAGCATATATGGCACCCTCAGCAGTACAGAGCTCAGCATGCAGGACTGCCCTGCACAAATCAGCATATATGGCACCCTCAGCAGTACAGAGCTCAGCATGCAGGGCTGCCCTGCACAAATCAGCATATATGGCACCCTCAGCATTACAGAGCTCAGCATGCAGGACTGCCCTGCACAAATCAGCATATATGGCACCCTCAGCAGTACAGAGCTCAGCATGCAGCACTGCCCTGCACAAATCAGCATATATGGCACCCTCAGCAGTACAGAGCTCAGCATGCAGGGCTGCCCTGCACAAATCAGCATATATGGCACCCTCAGCAGTACAGAGGTCAGCATGCAGGACTACCCTGCACAAATCAGCATATATGGCACCCTCAGCAGTACAGAGCTCAGCATGCAGGGCTGCCCTGCACAAATCAGCATATATGGCACCCTCAGCAGTACAGAGCTCAGCATGCAGGACTGCCCTGCACAAATCAGCATATATGGCACCCTCAGCAGTACAGAGCTCAGCATGCAGGACTGCCCTGCACAAATCAGCATATATGGCACACTCAGCATTACAGAGCTCAGCATGCAGGACTACCCTGCACAAATCAGCATATATGGCACCCTCAGCAGTACAGAGCTCAGCATGCAGGACTTCCCTGCACAAATCAGCATATATGGCACCCTCAGCAGTACAGAGCTCAGCATGCAGGACTGCCCTGCACAAATCAGCATATATGGCACCCTCAGCATTACAGAGCTCAGCATGCAGGACTACCCTGCACAAATCAGCATATATGGCACCCTCAGCAGTACAGAGCTCAGCATGCAGGACAGCCCTGCACAAATCAGCATATATGGCACCCTCAGCAGTACAGAGCTCAGCATGCAGGACTTCCCTGCACAAATCAGCATATATGGCACCCTCAGCAGTACAGAGCTCAGCATGCAGGACTGCCCTGCACAAATCAGCATATATGGCACCCTCAGCATTACAGAGCTCAGCATGCAGGACTGCCCTGCACAAATCAGCATATATAGCACCCTCAGCAGTACAGAGCTCAGCATGCAGGACTGCCCTGCACAAATCAGCATATATGGCACCCTCAGCAGTACAGAGCTCAGCATGCAGCACTGCCCTGCACAAATCAGCATATATGGCACCCTCAGCAGTACAGAGCTCAGCGTACAGCACTGCCCTGCACAAATCAGCATATATGGCACCCTCAGCAGTACAGAGCTCAGCATGCAGGGCTGCCCTGCACAAATCAGCATATATGGCACCCTCAGCAGTACAGAGCTCAGCATGCAGGACTGCCCTGCACAAATCAGCATATATGGCACCCTCAGCAGTACAGAGCTCAGCATGCAGGGCTGCCCTGCACAAATCAGCATATATGGCACCCTCAGCAGTACAGAGCTCAGCATGCAGGACTGCCCTGCACAAATCAGCATATATGGCACCCTCAGCAGTACAGAGCTCAGCATGCAGGACTGCCCTGCACAAATCAGCATATATGGCACCCTCAGCATTACAGAGCTCAGCATGCAGGACTTCCCTGCACAAATCAGCATATATGGCACCCTCAGCAGTACAGAGCTCAGCATGCAGGACTGCCCTGCACAAATCAGCATATATGGCACCCTCAGCAGTACAGAGCTCAGCATGCAGGGCTGCCCTGCACAAATCAGCATATATGGCACCCTCAGCAGTACAGAGCTCAGCATGCAGGGCTGCCCTGCACAAATCAGCATATATGGCACCCTCAGCAGTACAGAGCTCAGCATGCAGGACTGCCCTGCACAAATCAGCATATATGGCACCCTCAGCAGTACAGACCTCAGCATGCAGGGCTGCCCTGCACAAATCAGCATATATGGCACCCTCAGCATTACAGAGCTCAGCATGCAGGACTGCCCTGTACAAATCAGCATATATGGCACCCTCAGCAGTACAGAGCTCAGCATGCAGGACTGCCCTGCACAAATCAGCATATATGGCACCCTCAGCAGTACAGAGCTCAGCATGCAGGACTGCCCTGCACAAATCAGCATATATGGCACCCTCAGCAGTACAGAGCTCAGCATGCAGCACTGCCCTGCACAAATCAGCATATATGGCACCCTCAGCATTACAGAGCTCAGCATGCAGCACTGCCCTGCACAAATCAGCATATATGGCACCCTCAGCAGTACAGAGCTCAGCATGCAGGACTGCCCTGCACAAATCAGCATATATGGCACCCTCAGCAGTACAGAGCTCAGCATGCAGGACTGCCCTGCACAAATCAGGATATATGGCACCCTCAGCAGTACAGAGCTCAGCATGCAGGACTGCCCTGCACAAATCAGCATATATGGCACCCTCAGCAGTACAGAGCTCAGCATGCAGGACTGCCCTGCACAAATCAGCATATATGGCACCCTCAGCAGTACAGAGCTCAGCATGCAGGACTGCCCTGCACAAATCAGCATATATGGCACCCTCAGCAGTACAGAGCTCAGCATGCAGGACTGCCCTGCACAAATCAGGTTATATGGCACCCTCAGCAGTACAGAGCTCAGCATGCACGACTGCCCTGCACAAATCAGCATATATGGCACCCTCAGCAGTACAGAGCTCAGCATGCAGGGTTGCCCTGCACAAATCAGCATATATGGCACCCTCAGCAGTACAGAGCTCAGCATGCAGGGTTGCCCAGCACAAATCAGCATATATGGCACCCTCAGCAGTACAGAGCTCAGCATGCAGGACTGCCCTGCACAAATCAGCATATATGGCACCCTCAGCAGTACAGAGCTCAGCATGCAGGGTTGCCCTGCACAAATCAGCATATATGGCACCCTCAGCAGTACAGAGCTCAGCATGCAGGACTGCCCTGCACAAATCAGCATATATGGCACCCTCAGCAGTACAGAGCTCAGCATGCAGGACTGCCCTGCACAAATCAGCATATATGGCACCCTCAGCAGTACAGAGCTCAGCATGCAGGACTGCCCTGCACAAATCAGCATATATGGCACCCTCAGCAGTACAGAGCTCAGCATGCAGCACTGCCCTGCACAAATCAGCATATATGGCACCCTCAGCAGTACAGAGCTCAGCATGCAGGGTTGCCCTGCACAAATCAGCATATATGGCACCCTCAGCAGTACAGAGCTCAGCATGCAGGACTGCCCTGCACAAATCAGCATATATGGCACCCTCAGCAGTACAGAGCTCAGCATGCAGGGTTGCCCTGCACAAATCAGCATATATGGCACCCTCAGCAGTACAGAGCTCAGCATGCAGGACTGCCCTGCACAAATCAGCATATATGGCACCCTCAGCAGTACAGAGCTCAGCATGCAGGACTGCCCTGCACTAGATCAGCATATATGGCACCCTCAGCATTACAGAGCTCAGCATGCAGGGTTGCCCTGCACAAATCAGCATATATGGCACCCTCAGCAGTACAGAGCTCAGCATGCAGGACTGCCCTGCACAAATCAGCATATATGGCACCCTCAGCAGTACAGAGCTCAGCATGCAGGACTGCCCTGCACAAATCAGCATATATGGCACCCTCAGCAGTACAGAGCTCAGCATGCAGGACTGCCCTGCACAAATCAGCATATATGGCACCCTCAGCATTACAGAGCTCAGCATGCAGGACTGCCCTGCACAAATCAGCATATATGGCACCCTCAGCAGTACAGAGCTCAGCATGCAGGACTGCCCTGCACAAATCAGCATATATGGCACCCTCAGCAGTACAGAGCTCAGCATGCAGGACTGCCCTGCACAAATCAGCATATATGGCACCCTCAGCAGTACAGAGCTCAGCATGCAGGACTGCCCTGCACAAATCAGCATATATGGCACCCTCAGCAGTACAGAGCTCAGCATGCAGGACTGCCCTGCACAAATCAGCATATATGGCACCCTCAGCAGTACAGAGCTCAGCATGCAGGACTGCCCTGCACAAATCAGCATATATGGCACCCTCAGCAGTACAGAGCTCAGCATGCAGGGCTGCCCTGCACAAATCAGCATATATGGCACCCTCAGCAGTACAGAGCTCAGCATGCAGGGCTGCCCTGCACAAATCAGCATATATGGCACCCTCAGCAGTACAGAGCTCAGCATGCAGGACTGCCCTGCACAAATCAGCATATATGGCACCCTCAGCAGTACAGAGCTCAGCATGCAGGGCTGCCCTGCACAAATCAGCATATATGGCACCCTCAGCAGTACAGAGCTCAGCATGCAGGACTGCCCTGCACAAATCAGCATATATGGCACCCTCAGCAGTACAGAGCTCAGCATGCAGGACTGCCCTGCACAAATCAGCATATATGGCACCCTCAGCAGTACAGAGCTCAGCATGCAGGACTGCCCTGCACAAATCAGCATATATGGCACCCTCAGCAGTACAGAGCTCAGCATGCAGCACTGCCCTGCACAAATCAGCATATATGGCACCCTCAGCAGTACAGAGCTCAGCATGCAGGACTGCCCTGCACAAATCAGCATATATGGCACCCTCAGCAGTACAGAGCTCAGCATGCAGGGTCTGCCCTGCACAAATCAGCATATATGGCACCCTCAGCAGTACAGAGCTCAGCATGCAGGACTGCCCTGCACAAATCAGCATATATGGCACCCTCAGCAGTACAGAGCTCAGCATGCAGGACTGCCCTGCACAAATCAGCATATATGGCACCCTCAGCAGTACAGAGCTCAGCATGCAGGACTGCCCTGCACAAATCAGCATATATGGCACCCTCAGCAGTACAGAGCTCAGCATGCAGGACTGCCCTGCACAAATCAGCATATATGGCACCCTCAGCAGTACAGAGCTCAGCATGCAGGACTGCCCTGCACAAATCAGCATATATGGCACCCTCAGCAGTACAGAGCTCAGCATGCAGGACTGCCCTGCACAAATCAGCATATATGGCACCCTCAGCAGTACAGAGCTCAGCATGCAGGACTGCCCTGCACAAATCAGCATATATGGCACCCTCAGCAGTACAGAGCTCAGCATGCAGGACTGCCCTGCACAAATCAGCATATATGGCACCCTCAGCAGTACAGAGCTCAGCATGCAGGACTGCCCTGCACAAATCAGCATATATGGCACCCTCAGCAGTACAGAGCTCAGCATGCAGGACTGCCCTGCACAAATCAGCATATATGGCACCCTCAGCAGTACAGAGCTCAGCATGCAGGACTGCCCTGCACAAATCAGCATATATGGCACCCTCAGCAGTACAGAGCTCAGCATGCAGGACTGCCCTGCACAAATCAGCATATATGGCACCCTCAGCAGTACAGAGCTCAGCATGCAGGACTGCCCTGCACAAATCAGCATATATGGCACCCTCAGCAGTACAGAGCTCAGCATGCAGGGACTGCCCTGCACAAATCAGCATATATGGCACCCTCAGCAGTACAGAGCTCAGCATGCAGGACTGCCCTGCACAAATCAGCATATATGGCACCCTCAGCAGTACAGAGCTCAGCATGCAGGACTGCCCTGCACAAATCAGCATATATGGCACCCTCAGCAGTACAGAGCTCAGCATGCAGGACTGCCCTGCACAAATCAGCATATATGGCACCCTCAGCAGTACAGAGCTCAGCATGCAGGACTGCCCTGCACAAATCAGCATATATGGCACCCTCAGCAGTACAGAGCTCAGCATGCAGGACTGCCCTGCACAAATCAGCATATATGGCACCCTCAGCAGTACAGAGCTCAGCATGCAGGACTGCCCTGCACAAATCAGCATATATGGCACCCTCAGCAGTACAGAGCTCAGCATGCAGGACTGCCCTGCACAAATCAGCATATATGGCACCCTCAGCAGTACAGAGCTCAGCATGCAGGACTGCCCTGCACAAATCAGCATATATGGCACCCTCAGCAGTACAGAGCTCAGCATGCAGGGACTGCCCTGCACAAATCAGCATATATGGCACCCTCAGCAGTACAGAGCTCAGCATGCAGGACTGCCCTGCACAAATCAGCATATATGGCACCCTCAGCAGTACAGAGCTCAGCATGCAGGACTGCCCTGCACAAATCAGCATATATGGCACCCTCAGCAGTACAGAGCTCAGCATGCAGGACTGCCCTGCACAAATCAGCATATATGGCACCCTTCAGCAGTACAGAGCTCAGCATGCAGGACTGCCCTGCACAAATCAGCATATATGGCACCCTCAGCAGTACAGAGCTCAGCATGCAGGCACTGCCCTGCACAAATCAGCATATATGGCACCCTCAGCAGTACAGAGCTCAGCATGCAGGGACTGCCCTGCACAAATCAGCATATATGGCACCCTCAGCAGTACAGAGCTCAGCATGCAGGACTGCCCTGCACAAATCAGGATATATGGCACCCTCAGCAGTACAGAGCTCAGCATGCAGGACTGCCCTGCACAAATCAGCATATATGGCACCCTCAGCAGTACAGAGCTCAGCATGCAGGACTGCCCTGCACAAATCAGCATATATGGCACCCTCAGCAGTACAGAGCTCAGCATGCAGGACTGCCCTGCACAAATCAGCATATATGGCACCCTCAGCAGTACAGAGCTCAGCATGCAGGACTGCCCTGCACAAATCAGGATATATGGCACCCTCAGCAGTACAGAGCTCAGCATGCAGGACTGCCCTGCACAAATCAGCATATATGGCACCCTCAGCAGTACAGAGCTCAGCATGCAGGGACTGCCCTGCACAAATCAGCATATATGGCACCCTCAGCAGTACAGAGCTCAGCATGCAGGGACTGCCCTGCACAAATCAGCATATATGGCACCCTCAGCAGTACAGAGCTCAGCATGCAGGACTGCCCTGCACAAATCAGCATATATGGCACCCTCAGCAGTACAGAGCTCAGCATGCAGGGTTGCCCTGCACAAATCAGCATATATGGCACCCTCAGCAGTACAGAGCTCAGCATGCAGGACTGCCCTGCACAAATCAGCATATATGGCACCCTCAGCAGTACAGAGCTCAGCATGCAGGACTGCCCTGCACAAATCAGCATATATGGCACCCTCAGCAGTACAGAGCTCAGCATGCAGGACTGCCCTGCACAAATCAGCATATATGGCACCCTCAGCAGTACAGAGCTCAGCATGCAGGACTGCCCTGCACAAATCAGCATATATGGCACCCTCAGCAGTACAGAGCTCAGCATGCAGGGTTGCCCTGCACAAATCAGCATATATGGCACCCTCAGCATTACAGAGCTCAGCATGCAGCACTGCCCTGCACAAATCAGCATATATGGCACCCTCAGCAGTACAGAGCTCAGCATGCAGGGTTGCCCTGCACAAATCAGCATATATGGCACCCTCAGCAGTACAGAGCTCAGCATGCAGGACTGCCCTGCACAAATCAGCATATATGGCACCCTCAGCAGTACAGAGCTCAGCATGCAGGGTTGCCCTGCACAAATCAGCATATATGGCACCCTCAGCAGTACAGAGCTCAGCATGCAGGACTGCCCTGCACAAATCAGCATATATGGCACCCTCAGCAGTACAGAGCTCAGCATGCAGGACTGCCCTGCATAGATCAGCATATATGGCACCCTCAGCATTACAGAGCTCAGCATGCAGGGTTGCCCTGCACAAATCAGCATATATGGCACCCTCAGCAGTACAGAGCTCAGCATGCAGGACTGCCCTGCACAAATCAGCATATATGGCACCCTCAGCAATACAGAGCTCAGCATGCAGGGTTGCCCTGCACAAATCAGCATATATGGCACCCTCAGCAGTACAGAGCTCAGCATGCAGGACTGCCCTGCACAAATCAGCATATATGGCACCCTCAGCAGTACAGAGCTCAGCATGCAGGACTGCCCTGCACAGATCAGCATATATGGCACCCTCAGCATTACAGAGCTCAGCATGCAGGGTTGCCCTGCACAAATCAGCATATATGGCACCCTCAGCAGTACAGAGCTCAGCATGCAGCACTGCCCTGCACAAATCAGCATATATGGCACCCTCAGCAGTACAGAGCTCAGCATGCAGGACTGCCCTGCACAAATCAGCATATATGGCACCCTCAGCAGTACAGAGCTCAGCATGCAGGACTGCCCTGCACAAATCAGCATATATGGCACCCTCAGCAGTACAGAGCTCAGAATGCAGGACTGCCCTGCACAAATCAGCATATATGGCACCCTCAGCAGTACAGAGCTCAGCATGCAGGGTTGCCCTGCACAAATCAGCATATATGGCACCCTCAGCAGTACAGAGCTCAGCATGCAGGACTGCCCTGCACAAATCAGCATATATGGCACCCTCAGCAGTACAGAGCTCAGCATGCAGGACTGCCCTGCACAAATCAGCATATATGGCACCCTCAGCATTACAGAGCTCAGCATGCAGGGTTGCCCTGCACAAATCAGCATATATGGCACCCTCAGCAGTACAGAGCTCAGCATGCAGGACTGCCCTGCACAAATCAGCATATATGGCACCCTCAGCAGTACAGAGCTCAGCATGCAGGACTGCCCTGCACAGATCAGCATATATGGCACCCTCAGCATTACAGAGCTCAGCATGCAGGGTTGCCCTGCACAAATCAGCATATATGGCACCCTCAGCAGTACAGAGCTCAGCATGCAGCACTGCCCTGCACAAATCAGCATATATGGCACCCTCAGCAGTACAGAGCTCCGCATGCAGGACTGCTCTGCACAAATCAGCATATATGGCACCCTCAGCAGTACAGAGCTCAGCATGCAGGACTGCCCTGCACAAATCAGCATATATGGCACCCTCAGCAGCACAGAGCTCAGCATGCAGGACTGCCCTGCACAGATCAGCATATATGGCACCCTCAGCATTACAGAGCTCAGCATGCAGGGTTGCCCTGCACAAATCAGCATATATGGCACCCTCAGCAGTACAGAGCTCAGCATGCAGCACTGCCCTGCACAAATCAGCATATATGGCACCCTCAGCAGTACAGAGCTCAGCATGCAGGACTGCCCTGCACAAATCAGCATATATGGCACCCTCAGCAGTACAGAGCTCAGCATGCAGGACTGCCCTGCACAAATCAGCATATATGGCACCCTCAGCAGCACAGAGCTCAGCATGCAGGACTGCCCTGCACAAATCAGCATATATGGCACCCTCAGCAGTACAGAGCTCAGCATGCAAGACTGCCCTGCACAAATCAGAATATATGGCACCCTCAGCAGTACAGAGCTCAGCATGCAGGACTGCCCTGCACAAATCAGCATATATGGCACCCTCAGCAGTACAGAGCTCAGCATGCAGGACTGCCCTGCACAAATCAAGTTATATGGCACCCTCAGCAGTACAGAGCTCAGCGTGCAGCACTGCCCTGCACAAATCAGCATATATGGCACCCTCAGCAGTACAGAGCTAAGCATGCAATGCTGCCCTGCACAAATCAGCATATATGGCACCCTCAGCAGTACAGAGCTCAGCATGCAGGACTGCCCTGCACAAATCAGCATATATGGCACCCTCAGCAGTACAGAGCTCAGCGTGCAGCACTGCCCTGCACAAATCAGGATATATGGCACCCTGAGGAGTACAGAGCTCAGCATGCAGGACTGCCCTGCACAAATCAGGATATATGGCACCCTCAGCAGTACAGAGCTCAGCATGCAGGACTGCCCTGCACAAATCAGCATATATGGCACCCTCAGCATTACAGAGCTCAGCATGCAATGCTGCCCTGCACAAATCAGCATATATGGCACCCACAGCAGTACAGAGCTCAGCGTGCAGGACTGCCCTGCACAAATCAGCATATATGGTACCCTCAGCAGTACAGAGCTCAGCATGCAGGACTGCCCTGCACAAATCAGCATATATGGCACCCTCAGCAGTACAGAGCTCAGCATGCAAGACTACCCTGCACAAATCAGAATATATGACACCCTCAGCAGTACAGAGCTCAGCATGCAGGACTGCCCTGCACAAATCAGCATATATGGCACCCTCAGCAGTACAGAGCTCAGCATGCAGGACTGCCCTGCACAAATTAGCATATATGGCACCCTCAGCAGTACAGAGCTCAGCATGCAAGACTACCCTGCACAAATCAGAATATATGGCACCCTCAGCAGTACAGAGCTCAGCGTGCAGGACTGCCCTGCACAAATCAGCATATATGGCACCCTCAGCAGTACAGAGCTCAGCGTGCAGGACTGCCCTGCACAAATCAGCATATATGGCACCCTCAGCAGTACAGAGCTCAGCATGCAGGACTGCCCTGCACAAATCAGCATATGTGGCACCCTCAGCAGTACAGAGCTCAGCATGCAAGACTACCCTGCACAAATCAGAATATATGGCACCCTCAGCAGTACAGAGCTCAGCATGCAGGACTGCCCTGCACAAATCAGTATATATGGCACCCTCAGCAGTACAGAGCTCAGCATGCAGGACTGCCCTGCACAAATCAGCATATATGGCACCCTCAGCAGTACAGAGCTCAGCATGCAGGACTGCCCTGCACAAATCAGGATATATGGCACCCTCAGCAGTACAGAGCTCAGCATGCAGGACTGCCCTGCACAAATCAGCATATATGGCACCCTCAGCATTACAGAGCTCAGCATGCAATGCTGCCCTGCACAAATCAGCATATATGGCACCCTCAGCAGTACAGAGCTCAGCGTGCAGGACTGCCCTGCACAAATCAGCATATATGGCACCCTCAGCAGTACAGAGCTCAGCATGCAGGACTGCCCTGCACAAATCAGCATATATGGCACCCTCAGCAGTACAGAGCTCAGCATGCAGCACTGCCCTGCACAAATCAGCATATATGGCACCCTCAGCAGTACAGATCTAAGCATGCAATGCTGCCCTGCACAAATCAGGATATATGGCACCCTCAGCAGTACAGATCTAAGCATGCAATGCTGCCCTGCACAAATCAGCATATATGGCACCCTCAGCATTACAGAGCTCAGCATGCAGGACTGCCCTGCACAAATCAGCATATATGGCACCCTCAGCAGTACAGAGCTCAGCATGCAGGACTGCCCTGCACAAATCAGCATATATGGCACCCTCAGCAGTACAGAGCTCAGCATGCAGGACTTCCCTGCACAAATCAGCATATATGGCACCCTCAGCAGTACAGAGCTCAGCATGCAGGACTTCCCTGCACAAATCAGCATATATGGCACCCTCAGCAGTACAGAGCTCAGCATGCAGCACTGCCCTGCACAAATCAGCATATATGGCACCCTCAGCATTACAGAGCTCAGCATGCAGGACTGCCCTGCACAAATCAGAATATATGGCACCCTCAGCAGTACAGAGCTCAGCATGCAGGACTGCCCTGCACAAATCAGGATATATGGCACCCTCAGCAGTACAGAGCTCAGCATGCAGGACTGCCCTGCACAAATCAGCATATATGGCACCCTCAGCATTACAGAGCTCAGCATGCAATGCTGCCCTGCACAGATCAGCATATATGGCACCCTCAGCAGTACAGAGCTCAGCATGCAGGACTACACTGCACAAATCAGCATATATGGCACCCTCAGCAGTACAGAGCTCAGCATGCAGGACTGCCCTGCACAAATCAGCATATATGGCACCCTCAGCAGTACAGAGCTCAGCATGCAGGACTGCCCTGCACAAATCAGCATATATGGCACCCTCAGCAGTACAGAGCTCAGCATTCAGGACTACCCTGCACAGATCAGCATATATGGCACCCTCAGCAGTACAGAGCTCAGCATGCAGGACTGCCCTGCACAAATCAGCATATATGGCACCCTCAGCAGTACAGAGCTCAGCATGCACGACTGACATGCACAAATCAAGTTATATGGCACCCTCAGCAGTACAGAGCTCAGCATGCAGGGCTGCCCTGCACAAATATGGATATATGGCACCCTCAGCAGTACAGAGCTAAGCATGCAATGCTGCCCTGCACAAATCAGCAGATATGGCACCCTCAGCAGTACAGAGCTCAGCATGCAGGACTGCCCTGCACAAATCAGGATATATGGCACCCTCAGCAGTACAGAGCTCAGCATGCAGGACTGCCCTGCACAAATCAGGATATATGGCACCCTCAGCAGTACAGAGCTCAGCATGCAGCACTGCCCTGCACAAATCAGCATATATGGCAGTGAGCTTATATCACTACAGGGATTGCTATGTTTTTCATACTCCCTTAGCTACAGGGATTGCTACAGAAGGAAGAGGTTCACCTACTGGAGCCTGGTCGTAGGTCCAGGGCGCAGAGCAGACGGCGAGATACCAGCCCAGCAGCGGTGGTTCATAGAGTCTGCATTACTTATGGTGGCTACGCAGCAGTTAGAGTGTCTACGGTGCTGCTGCTCCTTTGGTGAGCGCTAGGAGCATCCTTTTCTACGGTCCAACTTCCAGCCAGCCTGGAGGCAACCATAACAATAAACATTGTATTTCTGTGACACCCTACCCAGTTCCAGCAGTGCAATTTTGTTATTCCTGTTCTTGTGTTTACATAGCACACTATTACCAAGATTACAAGTTGTGCGCTAAACCGTAAAGCGTAAATAATGCACCCTCAGCAGTACAGAGCTCAGCATGCAGGACTGCCCTGCACAAATCAGCATATATGGAACCTTCAGCAGTACAGAGCTCAGCATGCAGGATTGCCCTGCACAAATCAGCATATATGGCACCCTCAGCACAGATCAGCATATATGGCACCCTCAGCAGTAAAGAGCTCAGCATGCAGGACTGCCCTGCACAAATCAAGTTATATGGCACCCTCAGCAGTACAGAGCTCAGCATGCAGGACTGCCCTGCACAAATCAGCATATATGGCACCCTCAGCAGTACAGAGCTCAGCATGCAGGACTGCCCTGCACAAATCAGCATATATGGCACCCTCAGCAGTACAGAAATCAGCATGTTGGACTGCCCTGCACAAATCAGCATATATGGCACCCTCAGCAGTACAGAGCTCAGCATGCAGGACTGCCCTGCACAAATCAGCATATATGGCACCCTCAGCAGTACAGAGCTCAGCATGCACGACTGACATGCACAAATCAAGTTATATGGCACCCTCAGCAGTACAGAGCTCAGCATGCAGGACTGCCCTGCACAAATCAGGATATATGGCACCCTCAGCAGTACAAAGCTCAGCATGCAGCACTGCCCTGCACAAATCAGCATATATGGCACCCTCAGCAGTACAGAGCTCAGCGTACAGCACTGCCCTGCACAAATCAGCATATATGGCACCCTCAGCATTACAGAGCTCAGCATGCAGGACTGCCCTGCACAAATCAGGATATATGGCACCCTCAGCTGTACAGAGCTCAGCATGCAGCACTGCCCTGCACAAATCAGCATATATGGCACCCTTAGCAGTACAGAGCTCAGCATGCAGCACTGCCCCGACCAAATTATCATATATGGCACCCTCAGCAGTACAGAGGTCAGCGTGCAGCACTGCCCTGCACAAATCAGCATATATGGCACCCTCAGCATTACAGAGCTCAGCATGCAGGATTGCCCTACACAAATCAGCATATATGGCACCCTCAGCAGTACAGAGCTCAGCATGCAGGGCTGCCCTGCACAAATCAAGTTATATGGCACCCTCAGCAGTACAGAGCTCAGCGTGCAGCACTGCCCTGCACAAATCAGCATATATGGCACCCTCAGCAGTACAGAGCTAAGCATGCAATGCTGCCCTGCACAAATCAGCATATATGGCACCCTCAGCAGTACAGAGCTCAGCATGCAGGACTACCCTGCACAAATCAGGTTATATGGCACCCTCAGCAGTACAGAGCTCAGCATTCAGGGCTGCCCTGCACAAATCAGCATATATGGCACCCTCAGCAGTACAGAGCTCAGCATGCAGGACTGCCCTGCACAAATCAGGATATATGGCACCCTCAGCAGTACAGAGCTCAGCATGCAGCACTGCACTGCACAAATCAGCATATATGGCACCCTTAGCAGTACAGAGCTCAGCATGCAGCACTGCCCCGACCAAATTATCATATATGGCACCCTCAGCAGTACAGAGGTCAGCGTACAGCACTGCCCTGCACAAATCAGCATATATGGCACCCTCAGCATTACAGAGCTCAGCATGCAGGACTGCCCTGCACAAATCAGCATATATGGCACCCTCAGCAGTACAGAGCTCAGCATGCAGGACTGCCCTGCACAGATCAGCATATATGGCACCCTCAGCAGTACAGAGCTCAGCATGCAGGACTGCCCTGCACAAATCAGCATATATGGCACCCTCAGCAGTACAGAGCTCAGCATGCAGGACTGCCCTGCACAAATCAGCATATATGGCACCCTCAGCAGTACAGAGCTCAGCATGCAGGACTGCCCTGCACAAATCAGCATATATGGCACCCTCAGCAGTACAGAGCTCAGCATTCAGGACTACCCTGCACAGATCAGCATATATGGCACCCTCAGCAGTACAGAGCTCAGCATGCAGGACTGCCCTGCACAAATCAGCATATATGGCACCCTCAGCAGTACAGAGCTCAGCATGCACGACTGACATGCACAAATCAAGTTATATGGCACCCTCAGCAGTACAGAGCTCAGCATGCAGGGCTGCCCTGCACAAATATGGATATATGACACCCTCAGCAGTACAGAGCTAAGCATGCAATGCTGCCCTGCACAAATCAGCAGATATGGCACCCTCAGCAGTACAGAGCTCAGCATGCAGGACTACCCTGCACAAATCAGGTTATATGGCACCCTCAGCAGTACAGAGCTCAGCATGCAGGGCTGCCCTGCACAAATCAGCATATATGGCACCCTCAGCATTACAGAGCTCAGCATGCAGGACTGCCCTGCACAAATCAGGATATATGGCACCCTCAGCAGTACAGAGCTCAGCATGCAGCACTGCCCTGCACAAATCAGCATATATGGCACCCTTAGCAGTACAGAGCTCAGCATGCAGCACTGCCCTGCACAAATCAGGATATATGGCACCCTCAGCAGTACAGAGCTCAGCATGCAGGACTGCCCTGCACAAATCAGCATATATGGCACCCTAAGCATTACAGAGCTCAGCATGCAGGACTGCCCTGCACAAATCAGGATATATGGCACCCTCAGCAGTACAAAGCTCATCATGCAGCACTGCCCTGCACAAATCAGCATATATGGCACCCTCAGCAGTACAGAGCTCAGCATGCAGGACTGCCCTGCACAAATCAGCATATATGGCACCCTCAGCAGTACAGAGCTCAGCATGCACGACTGACATGCACAAATCAAGTTATATGGCACCCTCAGCAGTACAGAGCTCAGCATGCAGGGCTGCCCTGCACAAATATGGATATATGGCACCCTCAGCAGTACAGAGCTAAGCATGCAATGCTGCCCTGCACAAATCAGCAGATATGGCACCCTCAGCAGTACAGAGCTCAGCATGCAGGACTACCCTGCACAAATCAGGTTATATGGCACCCTCAGCAGTACAGAGCTCAGCATGCAGGGCTGCCCTGCACAAATCAGCATATATGGCACCCTCAGCAGTACAGAGCTCAGCATGCAGGGCTGCCCTGCACAAATCAGCATATATGGCACCCTCAGCATTACAGAGCTCAGCATGCAGGACTGCCCTGCACAAATCAGGATATATGGCACCCTCAGCAGTACAGAGCTCAGCATGCAGCACTGCCCTGCACAAATCAGCATATATGGCACCCTTAGCAGTACAGAGCTCAGCATGCAGCACTGCCCTGCACAAATCAGGATATATGGCACCCTCAGCAGTACAGAGCTCAGCATGCAGGACTGCCCTGCACAAATCAGCATATATGGCATCCTAAGCATTACAGAGCTCAGCATGCAGGACTGCCCTGCACAAATCAGGATATATGGCACCCTCAGCAGTACAAAGCTCAGCATGCAGCACTGCCCTGCACAAATCAGCATATATGGCACCCTCAGCAGTACAGAGCTCAGCGTGCAGCACTGCCCTGCACAAATCAGCAGATATGGCACCCTCAGCAGTACAGAGCTCAGCATGCAGGATTGCCCTGCACAAATCAGGATATATGACACCCTCAGCAGTATAGAGCTCAGCATGCAGGACTGCCCTGCACAAATCAGCATATATGGCACCCTCAGCAGTACAGAGCTCAGCATGCAGGATTGCCCTGCACAAATCAGGATATATGGCACCCTCAGCAGTACAGAGCTCAGCATGTAAGACTGCTGTGTCTGGCATACTTCAGTAACTAAACTACATAGCATGTAATAAGCAGGTTTAATAGTCCAAACTATACCCACTGGGAATTCTTAAGGATTCAATTTAATCTAATGTCTTACTGCTTTTAAAGGAGTGTGGAACAACATTCTTTTACTTTTTCAATATCATGAACCCTAATAGTATCCAGGTTAATGATCTTGTATAGCTTTAGCCACTGGACTATTAGAGGGGTTGTGGCTAATTGATAAATATTGTATTTCTGTGACACCCTACCCAGTTCCAGCAGTGCTATTTTGTTATTCTTGTTCTTGTGTTTACATAGCACACTTTTACCAAGATTACAAGTTGTGCGCTAAACCGCAAAGCGTAAATAATGCAAAAAAAATGAGCAGTATCACACTCTCCATAGCACTGCCATTCCAAGTTTAAAAAATCCGCTTCTTTGCGATATGGTGCGATAAGCTCTATACCGCACAAAAGCCAAGGCCTGACGACGTGCTCATGCACATTTTCCCCCATAGACATCAATGGAGACAAAGTGTTAGAAAAAAACCTAACACCTGCGATCACGGAATGGCGATCTCTATAACGCAATCCCCATTGATGTCTATGGGGAAAAGAAAGTTATGTAAAAACCTAACATCCTAACATAAACCCCTAGTCTAAATACTAAATCCATAGAACACCAGCGAGTCAAGTCAAATAGCGCTTTTGGATAAAAAAGTTATCGTTTATGGATACACAAAAGCTTAAAATCCAAAAAGTAACATCAGCTGCCCTCTTTAAATACATGATAGCCAAATTGGCTATAGGATAAGCTGAACTCTTATTTGCTGTTCCTTTAATTGCTCTAATTGGAAATGTTTAGGAAATTTAACCCCTGGTTTACCGTCTAAATATATTGGGTGTGAAAGAAGGATGATAAATGTGTGTGATGTGCTGCTAATCTGCTGGATAATTGTGCTTGGTTGTATGTATAACAACTCCATATGATCAACCTATATATCCTGTAAACCTATGCCATAAAAAGTCAGTGTAAGCATTCTTGCTAACTCATGGAAGATATAAACACTGTAAATTTAGTGATTACTAAGAGTCCTGGCCTCCCTGGTGGTACATCCTGTGTATTGGAGCCTACAGCTCAAAGCTCATGCATTTAATTAAATAGACTACATAAGTACTATGGAAGGTACTGCAACTCTCATGTCGATATACTCTATTTGTAACCCTGGATTGAAAGGTTGATCCCATATGTGCATGAGAGCAGGCAATGCAATTACCAAAATTACATATAAAGTGACCCTTTTCAGTAAGCCAACTGCTTGTATGTGTTTCTACTTTTCTCAGTTGGCTAGGGGACAGAATGTTGCCTAGGGTACAACCTCTTCTGGATACAAAGTTGCAACCCCCAACAATATAGTCCTTTAGACTATCCTCAGCTGTGACTATGGGCAAATGCTTTTTAATAATGCCACATATTTCATTAAATTGAGGGCTAAAAGTAGTTGAGAAGATGGAGTATTGTATTGGACATAATCGGTTTTCCTGTAGAGAGTGGTTTTGATAGTGTTTCTAGAACCCCCTCCAAGACTATATCCAAATATGGAATCTTAATCCTCTCAAACTGGTGTGTGAACTGTAAACCCACTTTATTGGTATTGAGGGCATCAACATATTGAACAATCTCCTCCTCAGTACCTGTCCAGATGAGGAGGAGGTCGTCAATAAAACGTTCGTACAATTTGATTTTGTTCTTGTGTGGACCCTGATCTCCAAAGACGTGGGACCGTTCCCATCATCCCAGATATATGTTGGCGTATGCTGGTGCAAATTTAGCACCCATCGCGGTCCCACGCCTTTGGAGATAAAAATCACCCTCAAAACAAAAAAGTTATGGGTTAAAAGAAAATCCAAAGTCCTGTATATAAACATCCTGAGTGGGTAATCATAATTACTGTAATACTCCAATGATTCTGCTACTGCCTCTGAACCAAAATTATGTGGGATGGCAGAGTAAAGGTCCACCACATCTATTGTAAGCCATGAGGTTGAGATATCCCATTTTAATCTATCTAAATTAGACACTAGATGTTTGGTGTCACGTAGATAGGAGGGGAGCTGGAAAACCATAGGTTGTAATAAAGATTCAACCCAACTAGAGAGATGTTCAAAGAGAGAACCAATGCCTGACACTATGGGCCTCCCCCTCACCTCCTCCAAGGATTTATGAACCTTGGAGAGGTGATGAAAAATTGGGAGCACCTGATTGGATACCAATAAATAATTATATGTGTCTAGGTCAAAGATTCCCTCCTGAACACCATCATCTAGTAGGTCCATGAGATCCTTTTTAAAATGTTCTGTAGTATTTCTTGAAAGTCTAGTGCATACTTCTCTATCATTTAATTGTCTCATAGCCTCATGTATGTATGCTACTCTATCAAGAGTAACAATACTGCCACCTTTGTCGGCCTGCTTAATGACTATATTGTCATATGTTTGCAATTTAGCAAGAGCTTGTCGTAATTCAGGTCGTAATTTAGGATGGGTAACATGGCTCCTGCAGAGCTTAACCAGGTCTTCCTCCACCCTGTGATGGAATGCCTCCAAAAAGGGACCTCTCACCCTCACCGGGTAGAAGATAGACTTCTGCTTGAATTGCCCATGGGAAGTTTTTAGATTTGCAGGATCTCTCAAATAATGAGAACCTAGATCCTGCAATGTGTAGAAATCCCTTGCTTCTTCAAAATAAAAAATGTCTGAAATACTTGGTAATATGCTAACAGAGTTGTTACTTGTATCCATATTGACTTCAGTACCATTAGTGTTATCAGTATCCTTGCTTCAAAATAATTTTTTGAGGGTAAGATACCTCACTAGTCTATTAACATCTGTTATAGTCTCAAAGAGGTTAAAGGATCTGGAAGGAACAAAACCCAGGCCCATACTTAAGACCTCAAGCTCATGAGGTGTTAAGATCCTACCAGATAAATTAATCACCTTTATATATGGTATTTGTTGCAATACACGTGCCCCTTTGGCCCCTTGTGTTGCGACCTCTTCCTTGGGCACCTCCCCCTTCCGTTTGGTGTAGGTCCTGATAAAAAACCTGTTCCCCAGGGATTTGTGTGTCTGTAGGTGCTGTAACACTATTGGTTCTAAAATCACCTTCATTATCACTTAAGAATTCAGCTTCTCAAGAATTGGGCGGGAAAGTTAGTGTACTGCTTCTATTGCCTCGACTTTGTTGCCTAGTTTCAATGTTGTCTAATCTTAAGTTACCTATACCTCTTGGTGGTCTATCACTAGAGTTTCGAATAATACTCTTAGGGGTGGGTATATAGTCTTCCTCACCACTGGAATCACTCCTGGCTGACTGTGTGGCTACCTCATCATCTGTACCCTCAGTGTCTGAAAATGTAACTTTCTTTTTGTTTTCAGTAGGAATTGTTTTAATAGTAGACTTAGATTTAAATCTCCTTGATCTAAACCCTTTTTGAGTACTGCTTTTGTTCTGCCATGTATAGACCCTATTATTACTGTAATCATCATTGTCTCTTTTGAATTTCCTTAGCTTAAAGTTATCTAAGTCAATTCTAAATTTAGAGACAGTTTCACATAACAATTTATCTATATCATTATATTTAGGGTTATCTACAAAGCAATTCAATTGTGACTGTATGTGCTCTAGTTCTGTTCTAATTTTGATGAGCTGAGCTGTTTTTTATTTTATAATCAACAACATTACACCTAGATTACGAGTTTTGTCGGTAATGCTGTGCGGTGCTAACGAGCAGTTTATGCTCACCGCTCACCTACAGACAACGCTGGTATTACGGGTATTTACAAACCCGGCATTAGCCGCAGAAAAGTAAGCGGAGAGCAAAATTTAGCTCCACATCTCACCTCAATACCAGAGCTGCTTACGGTAGCGGTGAGCTGGTAAAACATGCTCGTGCACGATTTCCCCATAGGAATCAATGGGGCAGAGCCGGCTGAAAAAAAACCTAACACCTGAAAAAAAGCAGCATAAAGCTCCTAACGCAGCCCCATTGATTCCTATGGGGAAATACTTTTAATGTCTACACCTAATAACCTAACATGAACCCTGAATCTAAACACCCCTAATCTTACACTTATTAACCTCTAATCTGCCGCTCCGGAAACCGCCGCCAATAACATTATACTTATGAACCCATAATCTGCCGCCCCCAACATCGCCGCCACTTTATTAAAGTTATTAACCCCTAAACCTAAGTCTAACCCTAACACCCCCTAACTTAAATGTAATTCAAATAAATCTAAATAAAATTACTATAATTCACTAAATTATTCCTATTTAAAACTAAATACTTACCTATAAAATAAACCCTAAGATAGCTACAATATAACTAATTGTTACATTGTATCTATCTTAGGGCTTTATTTTTATTTTACTGGCAACTTTGTATTTATTTTAACTAGGGTTTTTGCGGGACATTGCCCCAAAGTAATCATCTCTTTTACCTGTTAAAAAAAATGTACAATACCCCCCAAAATTAAAACCTAACACTAACCCCTTGAAGATCACCCTACCTTGAGAAGTCTTCACCCAGCCGGGCCAAAGTCATCAATGAAGCCGGGCGAAGTGGTCCTCCAGACGGGCAGAAGTCTTCATCGAAGCTGGCCAGAAGAGGTCCTCCAGACGGGCAGAAATCTTCATCGAAGCCGGCCATAAGAGGCCCTCCAGACGGGCAGAAGTCTTCATCCAGGTGGCATCTTCTATCTTCATCCATCCGGCGCTGAGCGGCTCCATCTTCAAGACATCCGACGTGGAGCATCCTCTTCAAACGAAGTCCAACTGAAGATTGAAGGCTCCTTTAAATGACGTCATCCAAGATGGCGTCCCTTGAATTCCGATTGGCTGATAGAATTCTATCAGCCAATCGGAATTAATGTAGATAAAATCCTATTGGCTGATGCAATCAGCCAATAGGATTGAGCTCATATTCTATTGGCTGATCCAATCAGCCAATAGAATGCCAGCTTAATCCTATTGGCTGATTGGATCAGCCAATAGGATTGAACTTTTTATACCTTAATTCCGATTGGCTGATAGAATTCTATCAGCCAATCGGAATTCAAGGGACGCCATCTTGGATGACGTCATTTAAAGGAACCTTCATTCTTCAGTTGGACTTCGTTTGAAGAGGATGCTCCGTGTCGGATGTCTTGAAGATGGAGCCGCTCCATGCCAGATGGATGAAGATAGAAGATGCCGCCTGGATGAAGACTTCTACCCGTCTGGAGGATCTCTTCTGGCCGGCTTCGATGAAGACTTCTGCCCGTCTGGAGGACCACTTCGCTCGGCTTTGTTGATAAATTTGGCCCAGCTGGGTGAAGACTTCTCAAGGTAGGGTGATCTTCAAGGGGTTAGTGTTAGGTTTTACTAAGGGAGTATTGGGTGGGTTTAAGAGTAGGGTTGGGTGTGTGGGTTGTGGGTTTTAATGTTGGGGGGTATTGTAATTTTTTTACAGGTAAAAGAGCTGATTATTTTGGGGCAATGCCCCGCAAAAAGCCCTTTTAAGGGATATATGTAATTTAGTGTAGGGTAGGGCTTTTTATTATTTTGGGGGGCTTTTTTATTTTATTAGGGGGATTAGATTAGGTGTAATTAGTTTAAAAAACTTGTAATTATTTTATTATTTTCTGTAATTTAGTGTTTGTTTGTTTTTCGTACTTTAGATCATTTTTTTAAATTGTATTTAATTGTAGTTAATTTAGGTAATTAATTTAATTATACTGTAGTGTTAGGTGTAATTGTAACTTAGGTTAGGATTTATTTTACAGCTAAATTTGTCTTTATTTTAACTAGGTAGCTATTAAATAGTTAATAACTATTTAATAACTATTAATTTAATAACTATTTAATAACTATTTAATAACTATTGTACCTAGTTAAAATAGCTAGCTACAATGTAACTATTAGTTATATTGTAGCTATCTTAGGGTTTATTTTATACTTAAGTATTTAGTTTTAAATAGGAATAATTTAGTGAATTGTAGTAATTTTATTTAGATTTATTTAAATTATATTTAAGTTAGGGGGGGTTAGGGTTAGGCTTAGATTTAGGGGTTAATAACTTTAATATAGTTGCGGCGACGTTGGGGGAGGCAGATTAGGGGTTAATAAATGTAGGTAGGTGTCGGCGATGTTAGGGACGGCAGATTAGGGGTTAATAAAATTAAACTAGTATTTGCGATGCGGGAGGGCAGCGGTTTAGGGGTTAATATATTTTTATAGTGGCGGTGATGTCTGGTTCGGCAGATTAGGGGTTAAACATTTTTATTTAGTGTTTGCAATGTGGGGGGGGGCTCAGTTTAGGGGTTAATAGGTAGTTTATGGGTGTTAGTGTACTTTTTAGCACTTTAGTTAAGAGTTTTATGCTACAGCGTTAGACCATAAAACTCTTAACTACTGACTTTTAAATGCGGTACCAGTCTTGACAGGAGAGGCTGTACCGCTCACTTTTGGTTAGACTCGTAATACCGGCGCTATGCAAGTCCCATAGAAAAATATAGGATACGCAATTGACGTAAGTGGATTGGCGGTATTTTCGAGTGTGACCAAAAAAGTGAGCGGTACACCTGTCATTTCAAGACTCGTAATACCAGCGGACGTTAAAAAGCAGCATTGGGACTTCTTAACGCTGCTTTTTAACCCTAAAGCACAACTCGTAATCTAGCCGTGAGTTTTTTAGAACAGTCACTTAATATATCATTCCAGGTGGTAATAAAGTCCTGGTCTTCCACCAGGAAGGTGGGAAATTTATTTAACCTTAACCCCCTAGGGATCAGATCAAGTTGTAAGTACTTTTCAAGGGCCTTGTTATCCCACCAGGTCTTGTATTCTTTCAATAGTGTTTTCTCAAGTAGTAAGAAAGTCTCACTTATCCCCAAGACCTCACTTTGTTTAACAAATGTGTCTTCCAGAGTTAAACGTTCCAAATCCAATGATATAGGCGGTGTTCAGGAAAATAAGCTTTGAGGATCCATATTAGTGAAAAAATCAATCACTTAATTTGAATATGAAGTGTCAGTCTGTCTATTAAAAAGAAGTCTAAATACCCCTAATCTGCCGCCCCCCGACATCGCTGTCACTAAATAAAGTTATTAGCCCCTAAACCGCTGGCCCCCGCATCGCTAACACCTAAATAAAACTATTAACTTACCTGAACCGCCGGCCTCCCACATCGCAACTACTATAATAAACCTATTAACCCCTAATCCGCCGCCCCCAACATCGCTGACACTAAATAAAACTATTAACTCCTAAACCGCCGGCTCCCCACACCGCAACTACTATAATAAACCTATTAACCCCTAAACTGCCGGCACCCCACATCGCTACTACTATAATAAACCTATTACTGTTATGGTTACTGTTAGGGGGGGAATTTGTAATTTTTGTAGGTAAAAGAGCTGTTGTGCAGAATAGCCGGACCGCACAACCTGTAATACGGGAGACCTCAAAATTCCACATTTAAAAGTAATTTTTTTGAGTGCGGAATGGAGAGTTGTGTAAATTCTAAAATGCTAGCAGTATAGCGTACCGCTGCGACTTGTAATACGGGAGACCTGCAATTCCACTCGCGATGGTCAACTTATCAGCGGTATAGCCGTACCGCACAACTTGTAATCTTGGTGTATGTAAACACAAGACTTATGTAGTCTTGCAACAACATACTAACATCTTAGCCAAGCGTGAAACTTTTGTAAATACAATAATACCATGCTTGCCACTGTAGTTTGTCAGTATATTTATAAAAGTCTTAGTAGTGCTATCCAAATAATATATCAGTTTATGGCAGGGTTATAAACATAATCTTATAATAATTTTCCTTAAAAATAGAAACCCTAATCAACCATGCATCTACTAGACCATACAATTAATATAAATACCTGAACTCTTTTATTTAGATAATATCCATGAACATATTGAAGTATATTTGCAATAAAAGGAAATGAAATAACTTTTTATGCGCTTGAAAACTATTTAAATATGCTATGCAAAATTCATACACGCTTATCTTAAAAACCCACCTTATTTATAAATAACCTTTAACATCCAAGCAATACAATTTTAAACAGTGTTCTTAAACAATAGGATAATATATATATTCTGCTATTTACCTGCAATTTATCCTAATACAATATTGACTTAAAACACCAGAACTTTCACAGATAAATCACTTAGTCTACCAGATACAAATTTAAATAATACCTAGGCTGGGATTACCAATTTAAAATACAATTTATTTATTTGACTCTGCCAGGCCCAGCAATAGTAATTGTTTACTTTAAATGCTTGCATACAAATAGGTAGGCTAAGAGCTATCTAGGACAATGACACACAGTTTAAAAGTATAATCTGCTCTTTAAATCTATTAACTGTAAAGGCTATGCATATGACTTATCTTACAAAACCCAGAAAACTGTATCTTTAAACTGCAGTGACTTTAAAATATCACATGTAATTAGCAGCCCTTTTCTTATACTCTATATATACGTTACCAAAATGATATCCAACTTCAAGATTTTTCACACCTCATATAAAATAAGTGTAATTGCAATGGAATAGGAGAAGTATGGCCCACTTTGTTTTTATAGTTTGACTGTGTCCCACGCAAAACAGTTTCAGTCAGTTACAAAACTCTGCAGCCAGTGTCCCTCTTCTTCCTTCTGCATACAACTTATTGTCTAATCATAGGTGTGAAATATGGGTGGCCCTTCGAAACCTTGTCCCTCTATTGGATAATCTGAATATCCCATTTCCAACAGCCAAAAAGCTTTCTGGCTGTAGTTCTCTCATGGCAACACCGGGTGGCATCACAAACAGACACAGCAACATTTGAAACAACTTAAATCAGTATTTCTATGAAATGGTTATTCATTTTATCATAATTTACTGCAACAACTATTCACAATATTTGCTTTGGATAAGTTATATCTTAATGAATTTTCTGATCTTTTTGATATGAGACATCAAATACATCTAACATTATATTAAAATAATTTATATTTCATTTAGCCTAACAGAAAATTTATATCTCATAGTCATATCACATCAAAGTAACTTCCATATCTTCATCTCACTATATTTTAAAAGATGTATTTAAAACTTTATAAACATCTATTGCACATTTATATTATATGATTTATTTCATTTCATGCAGGCATTCCATCTCTTTCTAAGTGCATAGATTGATGCCCATGACCAATGGTTGTCTGCAATAAAAATAGAAATAATTATTAGAAGTCATCCAAGCATTCATATGTCTAGGGTCCATCTGAAATAAGATTAAGTATCATTAATCATTTACTTTTAGGTCCACAAACATCTATTTATATTCTTAAAAACACAGAGGTTATTAAACATTTTTGACTGACTAAAACAGTTGCCTCCCAGCTTAGCAAATACCCATGCAATAATAGAGAATTAGATAATTTCCCAAATTTCTATATTTAATACATTCTGGGGCATGCATTCAAAGAGAGAGAAAAAATGTTTATTTGTTATCTGTTTTAATGAGTTTCAGAGTCACACCTCAGCATCTGTCTTTTGTTTCCCAAGGCCTTCATTGCCCCACATGGGGTCAATCCACGAGTAGTTGTAAAAGTCTTAATACAGCACATTTCCTGTAAGTACTATGCTTATCCAACTATTTTAGATTTTATCCTTTTAAGTGATGGTCTTAAATTGGGTAGACCAAATGTCTTAGAGTCATAAAACGCTGCATATAGTCAAATGAGCATGGTTACTGAGTTAGTTGCTTTTAGGGAAATTTGTCTGTGTGCTTACACAGCAGGAAGTCATGCTTCAAAAGCTAGGCTGATCCTCAATCCTGATAAACGTGTATTCACCCAGCTCCCATCTGGTAGGGGGATGGGACCACCTGTGGATTAGAAGCTGTGTTCAACAAATTCATGTTCAATTAATTCTGATGTCTCATTTAATATATACAGTGTATAAAATATACATATATATATACATATATATGTATACATATGTAATATTCATCATAATATTCATATACTCTGACAAGTTGTACTCATACACACAAACACTTACTCACTAATACACACACACACTTACTCAGAAATATATACACACACACAATTACTTACGAAAACACACACACACTTGCTCACTTATACACACACACAATTACTTACGAAAACACACACACACTTGCTCACTTATACACACACACAATTACTTACGAAAACACACGCACATTTACTCACTTATACACACACACAATTACTTACGAAAACACACACACACTTACTCACTAATACACACACACACTTACTCACTTATACACACACACAATTACTTATAAAAACACACACACACTCACATACTTACTCACTAATACACACACACACACAATTACTTATAAAAACACACACAGACTTACTCACTTATACACACACACAATTACTTACGAAAACACACACACACTTACTTATACACACACACAATTAATTAAAAAAACACATACACACTTACTCACTTATACACACACACAATTACTTATAAAAACACACACACACTTACTCACTTATACACACACACAATTACTTAAAAAACACACACACTTACTCACTTATACACACACACAATTACTTACGGAAACACACACACACTTACTCACTTATACACACACACAATTACTTACGAAAACACACACACACTTACTCACTTATACACGCACACAATTACTTAAAAAAACACACATACACTTACTCACTTATACACGCACACAATTACTTATAAAAACACACACACACTTACTCACTTATACACACACACAATTACTTACGAAAACACACACACTTACTCACTTATACACACACACAATTACTTATAAAAACACACACACACACACTTACTCACACACACACTTACTCACTAATACACACACACACACACACACAATTACTTATAAAAACACAAACACACACACACTTACTCACTAATACACACACACATTCAAAAATACACAAAACACACGCACACATACATACACTCATAAACACACACCACTCATACACACACACATTTATAAATACACAAAACACACACTCTGTCACAAAAAGCCATAACACAGACTATATTCATGGACTGTTTAGCTACAGTAGTCAGATCAGGATATACCTACATACAGTAGTCAGCTCAGGATATAACTACCTACAGTAGTCTTCTCAGGATATAACTACCTACAGTAGTCAGATCAGGATATACCTACTTACAGTAGTCAGATCAGTATATACCTACATACAGTAATCAGCTCAGGATATAACTACCTACAGTAGTCAGATCAGGATATACCTACCTACAGTAGTCAGATCAGTATATACCTACCTACAGTAGTCAGCTCAGGATATACCTACCTACAGTAGTCAGATCAGTATATACCTACCTACAGTAGTCAGATCAGGATATACCTACCTACAGTAGTCAGATCTAGATATAACTACCTACAGTAGTCAGATCAGGATATACCTACCTACAGTAGTCAGATCAGTATATACCTACCTACAGTAGTCAGCTCAGAATATACCTACCTACAGTAGTCAGATCAGTATATACCTACCTACAGTAGTCAGATCAAGATATACCTACCTACAGTAGTCAGATCAGTATATACCTACATACAGTAGTCAGATCAGGATACACCTAAATACAGTAGTCAAACCAGTATATACCTACATACAGTAGTCAGATCAGGATATACCTAAATACAGTAGTCAGATCAGTATATACCTACCTACAGTAGTCAGATCAGGATATACCTACCTACAGTAGTCAGATCAGGATATACCTACCTACAGTAGTCAGATCAGTATATACCTACCTACAGTAGTCAGATCAGGATATACCTACCTACAGTAGTCATATCAGGATATACCTACTAACAGTAGTCAGCTCAGGATATAACTACCTACAGTAGTCAGATCAGTATATACCTACCTACAGTAGTCAGATCAGTATATACCTACATACAGTAGTCAGATCAGGATATACCTACCTACAGTAGTCAGATCAATATATTCCTACATACAGTAGTCAGATCAGGATATAACTATCTACAGTAGTCAGATCAGTATATACCTAAATACAGTAGTCAGCTTAGGATATAACTACCTACAGTAGTCAGATCAGTATATACCTACCTACAGTAGTCAGATCAGTATATACCTAAATACAGTAGTCAGATCAGGATATACCTACCTACAGTAGTCAGATCAGTATATACCTACCTACAGTAGTCAGATCAGTATATACCTAAATACAGTAGTCAGATCAGGATATACCTACTAACAGTAGTCAGCTCAGGATATACCTACCTACAGTAGTCAGATCGTATATACCTACCTACAGTAGTCAGATCAGTATATACCTACCTACAGTAGTCAGATCACAACATACCTACCTACAGTAGTCAGATCACAACATACCTACCTACAGTAGTCAGATCAGTATATACCTACCTACAGTAATCAGATCACAATATACCTACCTACAGTAGTCAGATCAGGTTATACCTACCTACAGTAGTCAGATCAGTATATACCTACCTACAGTAGCTAGATCAGTATATTCTTACCTACAGCAGTTAATTTGTTTTGTTATTACGCTGGTGGTAACTGTGTTTTTACCAGTTTATAGATTTTTTCTAGGTCTAAGCCGTGGTGCGTTTGCCCTTAAGAAATATGAGCGAGTTGGATTATGCAGAAGCACAGAGTGATCATGTATCACTTTGATCACTAGCTTTAATATCAAATGATTTTGGCGTCATCACATGACCTTGTTACCAATAGCAATAGGCTTGTCATGTGCAGTACACACATTGTTTGATTGGATTATTTAATCCGCATTGGTTTGGCACCTTTTATGCGCCAGTGCACTTTTAATATAACGTACACATATACTTCATGAGGAGAATGTTAATAAGGAATGGGATGTGCGTGATTTTATTATGTGTTACACATGTGAGCCATCATTTTATTTGTTTAGTGATGATTGTAGGTTTTATGATATATATTAGTCTGGTTAGCCTTTATCACTATATGCTGAAGAAGTCGTTATAACTTGTGAAACGTGTCCAGCTTGTTTTTATCTGTATTTTACTCTCCCAGCTGTGTATGCTTGTGGTGTATTGCCCTGTGGTCCTGGATGGTGATTGGGGGTGGCTGAGGGATATCAGGGAGTGATATTTGTCACCAGATTTGAGATGACTGGGAAACTTTTCATACCTCAGACTGTTTTATTAAGCACTTTATGATAAGTGCTGACACATTGTATCCTTCTTGTGGGTAATTCCTGTGGGATCTGAGTTTTGAGATATTACGCCATTGGAGCGTCTTCTTTGTTCCATTCTTCCTATCCAGATCAGTATACACCTACCTACAGTAGTAAGATCAGGGTATACCTACCTACAGTAGTCAGATGAGGGTATACCTACCTACAGTAGTCAGATCAGTATATACCTACCTACAGTAGTCAGATCAGTATATACCTACCTACAGTAGTCAGATCAGGGTATACCTACCTACAGTAGTCAGATCATTATATACCTACCTACAGTAGTCAGATCAGGGTATACCTACCTACAGTAGTCAGATTATTATATACCTACCTACAGTAGTCAGATCAGGGTATACCTACCTACAGTAGTCAGATCATTATATACCTACCTACAGTAGTCAGATCAGGGTATACCTACCTACAGTAGTCAGATCATGATATACCTACCTACAGTAGTCAGATCATGATATACCTACCTACAGTAGTCAGATCAGGATATACCTACCTACAATAGTCAGATCAGGATATATCTACCTACAGTAGTCAGATCAGTATATACCTACCTACAGTAGTAAGATCATGATATACCTACCTACAGTAGTCAGCTCAGGTTATACCTGCAGTAGTCAGATTAGGATATACCTACCTTCAGTAGTCAGATCAGGATATACCTACCTACAGTAGTCAGCTCAGGTTATACCTACAGTAGTCAGATTAGGATATACCTACCTTCAGTAGTCAGATCAGGATATACCTACCTACAGTAGTCAGATCAGTATATACCTACCTACAGTAGTAAGATCATTATATACCTACCTACAGTAGTCAGATCAGGATATACCTACCTACAATAGTCAGATCATGATATACCTACCTTCAGTAGTCAGATCAGGATATACCTACCTACAGTAGTCAGATCAGTATATACCTACCTACAGTAGTAAGATCATTATATACCTACCTACAGTAGTCAGATCAGGATATACCTACCTACAATAGTCAGATCATGATATACCTACCTACAGTAGTCAGAGCATGATATACCTAACTACAGTAGTCAGATCAGGATATACCTACCTACAGAAGTCAGATCAGGATATACCTACCTACAGTAGTCAGATCAGTATATACCTAAATACAGTAGTCAGATCAGGATATACCTACTAACAGTAGTCAGCTCAGGATATAACTACCTACAGTAGTCAGATCACAAAATACCTACCTACAGTAGTCAGATCAGGATATACCTACCTACAGTAGTCAGATTAGGATATACCTACCTACAGTAGTCAGATCAGGATATACCTACCTACAGTAGTAAGATCATGAGATACCTACGTACAGAAGTCAGATCAGTATATACCTACCTACAGTAGTGAGATCAGTATAAACCTACCTACAGTAGTAAGATCATGATATACCTACCTACAGTAGTCAGATCAGGTTATACCTACCTACAGTAGTCAGATCAGGATATACCTACCTACAGTAGTGAGATCAGTATATACCTACCTACAGTAGTCAGATCAGGATATACCTACCTACAGAAGTCATATGAGGATATACCTACCTACAGTAGTCAGATCAGGATATAACTACATACAGCAGGCAGATCATGACATACCTACCTGCAGTAGTAAGATCAGTATATACCTACAGTAGTCAGACCAACATATACCTAAATACAGTAGTAAGATCATGATATACCTACCTACAGTAGTCAGATCAGTATATACCTACCTACAGTAGTCAGATCAGGATATACCTACCTACAGTAGTGAGATCATGATATACCTACCTACAATAGTCAGATAATAATATATCTACCTACAGTAGTCAGATCAGGATATACCTACCTACTACAGAAGTCAGATCAGGATATACCTACCTACAGTAGTCAGATCAGGATATAACTACATACAGCAGGCAGATCATGACATACCTACCTGCAGTAGTAAGATCAGTATATACCTACAGTAGTCAGACCAGCATATACCTACCTACAGTAGTAAGATCATGATATACCTACCTACAGTAGTCAGATCAGTATATACCTACCTACAGTAGTCAGATCAGGATATACCTACCTACAGTAGTGAGATCATGATATACCTACCTACAATAGTCAGATCATGATATACCTACCTACAGTAGTCAGATCAGGATATACCTACCTACTACAGAAGTCAGATCAGGATATACCTACCTACAGTAGACAGATCAGGATATACCTACCTACAGTAGTCAGATCAGGATATACCTACCTACAGTATTCAGATCATGAAATACCTACCTACAGTAGTAAGGTCAGGATATACTTACCTACAGTAGTCAGATCATGATATGCCTACCTACAGTAGTCAGATCAGGATATACCTACCTACAGTAGTCAGATCAGGATATACCTACCTACAGTAGTCAGATCAGGATATACCTATATACAGTAGTCAGATCAGGATATACCTACCTACAGCAGTCAGCTCAGGATATACCTACAGTAGTCAGATCATTATACCTACTATGAAGGACCACCTGGTACCCCAAATGAGTACCTCTGACAGAACACTTCCCTTGTCCTGGACATCCCTTTATCCAGAGCAATAGCTCCTGGTATCTCTCTTTGACCGCAGTCTAAAGTTATATAGGGGAACAGAACTGAGAAAAACACTCAGTTTTCTGAACACAAAAATGACCCCTTTATTTGAAAGCAGCACACATATTTATACACCCTGGCATTCCAGATTTACAGAGCTTCAGTTTACATAGGGAATTGGTTAAACAGTAAAGCAAACATGTGAACAATACATCAAACCTCTAACAATTGTCTATTCACAGGTAAAACAGATTAACATATCAAGTTAATTAACTGGGGAGGAAAGTTTACTCAGACAATCTGATTTTGGGCAGTCTAGTTAATATAATCACACAAGAACACAATCAGTTTACCCAGACAGACTCCTGAGACACAATCAGATTAGAAACGTAAATAAAATACATCTCATTGCAAAATATAAAAACAGCTCTTATTAATTATTAAGTCCTTTATGCCCACTTGGTTTACAGAGTCACAATTGCTCCCACAAGGGGCACTAACACCCTGTACCCATCCTGCATTTATGGATACAGGGTAGGGTTGCCACCTTTCTTGGAAAAAAATACCGGCCATGCTAATTAACATACATTTGCATAACTAATTAAACAGCATAACCCAAAAAACTAAAGCTGATAGGACTGATTTTAAATGCTCATTTGTTTATAAAGAAGCCCCTGTTAGTGACAGGAGTGAGCGTGAGGGGGCTTTGACCTAGGGGAGGAAGAGGCCCCTTTTGGTTGGTGGGGTTGGAGAAGGAAGGGGTGGGTGAAAGATGTGCGGGTAAGCCAGCGGGTGACGGCCCGTGGGTGCCTGGTAGTGTGTGCGGTAGACAGGTTGTGAGAAAGGGCCCGGAGGGGTCTGTGGTGGATAGAGGGCACAGGGTCAGAGGGGGACTCATTTCCAAGGGGTCGGGTAGTGTGGTTACAGCCGGGGATAACAGCCAGTGGAGGGAGCTCTGTGATGAGGGGTTTGTGGCTGGGGGCAATAGGCCTGTTGATATGATAGGGGAGTCAGCAGAAAGGAGATCTGAGGTAGCCCATGTAGTAAGGGGGTGGAGGAAAGGGGTAGCCCTCAGTCACAGGAGGCCTGGAATGAGTTTGAAGACCTTACCCTTTGCCTTGATTCCTCTGAGGAGGATGTTATACCTCCAACTCCCCCCAGGGGAGGTCTGCGATGCCAGTCCACGCTCTCCTCAGTGCACAGGGTGGTCTCAGCAGAGGGCTGTTATTGTAAGGGCTGAAGTCCATGAGCCCCCCTTTTCTGTGCCTAACGTTGTTTCTCTTTCAGATTTGGGGGATGTGGAGCAATGGCCTGGCACTTCTTCTGGCCTGATTAATGTGGGGGGTTACGGCCTAGGATGGGATGCCTATGGCCTGCAGGATTCCTGGACAGAGACGATCAGACTGGATCCGGAGGACGGTAGTTGGGGGACATGCTGAAGTGGCAGTCAGGATGGAGTCGGTGAGTACAGCCAGGGGCTTTGGCCATGGCCTGAAGGGGACTGTGGGTAGGGGTTCTTCTACTTTATCCAGAGAGTCTGTTGCAGATGTGAGACGGCCGTATAGGCCAGCAGGAGGGGGATTGGCGGCTAGGGGCTGGCAACGCAGGAAGTGTGGGGCTGAGGAATCAGGTCAAGGGACTACGGCCCCGAAGAGGGGTAGGAGGGGTGTTGAGGACAGTGCTCTGGGCCTTTCCACGGCCCAGAGGGGTGCTATGAGGTGGGCACCAGGGGGGGCTTGTCATGTGTCTCTTTTGCAGGCTACAGGACAGAATGGAGGGCAGCAAGCGGCTGCTACAGAACCTGGTGGTGGTGGGTTCCTGAGCCAGAAGGTTGATACAGCTGGGTCCCATCTGGGACAGCCCCTGAGGGATGAGGAATCAAGATCAGGTAATGATGGGACTGATGTGGTGGGTCGTGGGGTTGGAGTGGACGCAGGGGGGAATGCCTGTGTTGACTCTGTTGCTGTTGCTGTGACTGTGGTAGCGGGGTTGCGGGACTTGTTGGCTAGGCTGGAGGGTTCTGGGCCTTGGGGTTCTGGGGTTGTGGCCAGTTCTTTGGTACATCAGACGCTGTGGTTTTAGGTCCTGTATCGGCGGCCCTTTTGATGGTCGGGCCAGGGTCTGTGGTGGCGGCCCCCGCTCAGGTCTCACCTGTTGCGGCGGCCCTCCCTTCTGCTGTCAGTATAGTTGGGAAGGTCTCGGTCCTGTCTTTGTTCCATAGGTCCTTTGGGTATGCATCTCACGGGGGAGTTGAGGGAAAAGATATGGAATTCATTGAGTTGTTTTCTCTCTTGCCATTGGACCAATCCTTTGATATCCCTGAGGATTCAAAAAAAGATGCATGGCTTGGTGGGCGTACTACGAGCAGTTTCATCAACGCTTGTCTGTTAAGCCGGAGATGCGGTGGGATGATTGGGATATGGGATTATTGCTCAAGATCATGACCCCACTCCTTTCCTCCCAGGCCTTTTGGGCGGGTGCCGGCAGTTCCCCTCAGGGAGGGCTGTCGGCACCTGTCAAGAAGGGTTTCTGCTTCGCCTTCAACGAGAAGGTGTGCAAATGGGGCTCTTCATGCAAATTCTGACATGAGTGTTCGGGGTGCGGGGGTTCCCATCCGTTCTCAAAGTGCTTCAAAAAAGGAAAAGTTGCGGGCGATTCGGAGTTGCCTGACAAAGGGAATAACTCTGGTGAGGGTAAGCGTGATGGAGTGTTGGCTCGCTCGGTACGATAAGCTTAGAGGGTTTGAGGAAAGGGCTTTTTTGTTGTGGCAGGGGTTTGAATTTGGCTTCAAAATCCCTTCTATAGGGGGGATCATTCAATTCCGGGGAAATTTGAAATCGGCTAGGGAGTGGCCTGACGTGGTGCAGGAAAAATTGGATAAGGAGGTTACCTTGGGGCACATGGCAGGCCCTTTTGGGGCTCCTCCAATTCCTAATTTCCGCATTTTGCCTCTAGGTGTGGTCCCTAAGAGGAACCCAGGGAAGTTCAGGTTGATTCCACACCTGTCCTTCCCAAAAGGGGGTTCCGTGAATGATGGTATTCCGGATGAGCTGGCTTCAGTATCATATACATCTTTTGATCGGGCTGTCACGCTGGTGAAGGAGGCTGGTCCTTTGTTGTTGTTGGCCAAGATCGATATTGAGGCGGCTTTTTGGTTATTGCCTGTGCATCCTTCTTCCCATTACCTTTTGGGTTGCTGTTTTGGTGGCGCCTATTATGTGGATCTCTGCCTCCCCATGGGGCGTTCCATTTCCTGCTCCTTGTTTGAGTGCTTCAGCACATTCTTGGAGTGGGTCGTGAAGGTCCGGTCGGGTTTTACATCCGTTGTCCACTACCTGGACGATTTTTTGTTTGTGGGCTCGGCCGGATCGTCAGTTTGTGGGGTAATGAGGGACTGTTTCTATTCATTGGCTAGGGAGTTCGGGGTGCCCATTGCTTTTGAAAAATCTGAGGGCCCGTGACGGTCCTCAATTTTTTGGGCATCACGATTGACTCAGAGAGGATGGAGTGCCAGTTGCCTTGGGACAAGATTGATGGCTTGGTGGGCATGATTCGTAGGTTTCTTGGCCTGTCCAAGGTGACGTTGAGGGAACTTCAATCCCTTTTGGGAAAGTTGAATTTTGCCTGACGAATAATTCCGATAGGTTGGGTTTTTTCTAGGAGAATGTTGTTGGCTACGGCGGGGGTCCATAAACCTCATCACTTTGTAAGGGTTACGAGGGGGTTGAAAGATGATTTGCTGGTTTGGTTGAGGTTCTTAAAGGACTTCAATGGGGCGGCTTTGTTCCTGGAACCTCGAATGTCTAATTTCGAGTTGGACCTGGGGCTGGGGGCTTTTTTCCGAGGTCACTGGTGCGCGGCCGCCTGGCCGCATGCCTGGGTCATGTCAGAGTTAGTTCGTAATCTGGTGTTCCTGGAGCTGTTCCCCATCATTGTGGCGTTATTTGTTTGGGAAGGGACTTGGTTAACAAGTCTATCCTTTTTCACACGGATAATATGGGTGTGGTGTCGGCTGTTAACACTCTTTCTGCTTCTTCCCCTCCTGTTTTGCATTTACTGAGATTGTTGGTGCTGAAGTGTTTGCACATAAATGTGTTGGTTAGGGCCAAGCATATTCCTGGCAAGTGTAATCTGATTGCAGACGCTCTCTCTCGAGTTCATTGGAGTCGTTTTCTGGAGTTAGCGCCTCAGGCAGACGTGGAGGGGAGACGGTGTCCAGATCAGCTGTGGAGGCTTGGGGAGGAGGACTGGCTGGACTGGTGAAGAGTTCATTGGTCCCAGGTACTTGGTCAGCCTATGTTAGGGTTTGGAGTAAATGGGAGGACTGGTTAAGGTAGCATGGGGCTAGAGAAAAGGAAGATGATGTTACAGGCTGCCTCTTAGAGTGGTTGTGGCATTTGGGTGGCTTGGGCCTGTCTTCCTCCAGTATGGATCAGAGGATGTCAGCTTTAGCCTTCATATTTAGGATGTTGGGGATATAACCAAAGCCTTTTGGGTTAGGCAAGTCCTCAAGGGGCTTAAGAAGAATGGGCAAAGGATTGATAATAGGAGACCCAGTACCTTTGCATTGTTGGTTAGAATCTGTGGCATCCTTCCCAGTATTTGTTTTTCCCCCTTTGAGATTTATTTATTCCGCATGGCCTTCGTATTAGCTTTTTTCGGGGCCTTCCAGATTTCTGAGTTGGTTAGCCCGGGCAAACAGGCGCCTGGTGGTATGTGGGTAGAGGATATCTTGTGGAGTGATGACAGGGTGTATTTGTTCTTGAGACATAGTAAAACTGACCAGTATGGGAAGGGGAGGAGTATAGTTTTATTCCCTAGTGGCAGTGAGGTTTGTCCTTGTAGATTTTTGTCGCATTATGCGGCCATACGTCCTGTGCAGGGGGGCCCATTGTTAATTCATGCGGATGGGTCCTTCCTATCACAATATCAGTTTAGGGCAGTCTTGAAAGTGGCTATTAGTCGGTTAGGTCTGTCCCGACAGAATTTGGGCCCCACTCCTTCCGTATTGGGGCAGCAACTGAGGCCTCTGTGCTAGGGTTGAAGGAAGAGGTGGTTAAACGTATTGGGAGATGGGAGTCCTCCAGGTATAGGTCGCATGTGCGTCCTGAGATGAGGGTTAGTGGGAGTGGTTGCGCTCGTTAATGGTATTCCTTTGTCCTTGTTCACAGGTGTGAAGAGCGTTTGGGTGATGGGGCACTCATTTATTCACTGGGCCAGAGCTGAGGCACGGAGAAAAGTTTGCGGCCTTCAGTTGGGTTGCCCAGTTGACCAGTGGGAGTTAAAATGGTTGGGGGTTAGGGGGATGCAATGGGAGAGTTTGTTGCCATTGTTCGTGGATTACTGTAGCCAATTTCCTCCCTGGATGTGTTGATTGTGCACTTAGGGGGGCAATGATTTAGGATTTATGTCCCAGCGGGAGCTTGTTAGGAGAATCAAGAGAGACTTGGGGAGAATAAAGGATCTTCACCCAGCATTGAGAATTATTTGGTCCCAGATGGTTCCAAGGTTGGTGTGGAAGGCAGCTTGGGACCATGACAGGTTGGAGCGTAGTAGGAGAAAGGTTATTTTTTTTTTTATTTTTATTTTTTTATTGTCAATGAAAATAATACATACACAATAAATGTTTGAACAGAAAAGTGAGCCTTGCAAGGCTGTCATATCTCCCATGCTATGTTGCAATTGAGGGGACTGGATAATCAAAATAAACTTATACATAAACTTCAAAAGATACTAGAATCCATCTTGTTGCCCACAACTAATATTCACAATTCTCTCCAGTTTGTACTAATACAACCTTGACTGGATCCTCCGTCTGCTTACATTCTTTTAATCCAACAAACATATAAACATAAAATACATTAAAAAAAAAAAAAAAGAAAAAAGAAAAAAAAAACAACAACCAAAAAGCAAAATAAAAAGGTAATCCTCCTCTCCCCCTCTGCGCCCCTCCGGCCCCCCACCCACTCCGGTCCTCGTCCTCCCAATTCATACCTAGCCTAGTCATAGCTAGGAAATTCATTTCTAGCAACCGCGTTAGTCAGAGTTTCTGAATTCCTAAAAGGATATATTAGCCGTACTTGTTCTTCTTCAGAAAATGACTGAATAAACTTTTTCCATTTTCTAAAGAAACGTTTGATTTGTGATTCAGAATTAACTGAAGTGTCATATTGTTCCACTATCAATTGTCCCTTAATCTTATTGATACATTCTACCAAATTGGGACATTTTTTGGCTTTCCAATATTTCAATATTAATGATCTCCCTACTAGTATTACCGTATTCACAAAACTAGAGTTTACTTGTGAATTAGGGGTTTGAAACATAAACAAAATATCATCTTTATCTAATTTAATCTCTTTCTTATTAATTTTGTTCAACCAATAATTCAACTTACCCTAGAATTTTTGAATTTTTGGACATATCCACAAGCAATGAACTAGGTCTGCTAGTGGCAAACTGCATTTGCAGCATTTATTTTCCACATTTTTTTCCCATTTTGCTTTTACAGCTGGAGTAATATATACCTTATTTACTACTTTAATATGAGATTCTCTCCATCCCATAGACAAAGTTGCTTTTTCTACCATGTCAAAGCTCTTTTGTAACTTCTCCACTGACCGACCCCAGCTCGCTGCCAATGCCCCTATTCTTGTTATCTCCTGAGACTTTTTAATTGTTTTATAAAAGAAAGATATAGAATGGGTTCCTTGACTATACAGATTTATAACCATTTTAATCCCTCCACCCCAATTATCTTCTTTAAAATCTTTATTTAGTTCTTGAAAGAAGTGCCGCACTTGCAGATAGGCAAAAAACTCTTTATTAAGGATTTCAAATTCTCTTTTGAGGTCTTGAAATGTTCTACATCCTCTTGTTTCTTTATCTCTTAATTGATACACGGAGGTCAAACCCTTCATTTTCCATCTATGGAATATTTAAGATTCTATTGCCGGTATAAACTTAGGATTCCCCATTATTGTCAAATATTCTGAATATTCAGAGTTTATTCGCAGAATTTTCAGAAGTTTATGCCATGCCAGAATTACATTCTTTATCACTGTCATTTTTTTAACCTTATCTGGTAATTCCCCTTTACAATGTATCAGTGCTTTTAACGTATATGGGGCCACTAAATGTTCTTCTAATTCTGTTGTGGCATAGTAATTTGCCTCCGTTAACCATTCAAGTGCAAATTTCCCCATACATATTAGGTTATATAATTCAAAATCTGGGAGCGACAAACCTCCCCCTGTTTTAAGCATGGTCAGATTATGTAAGGCAATTGCCTTGCGTTTCTTCCCCCATAAAAACTTTAAGCAGTCCCGTCTAAGCACTATAAGGTCTTTGCGCTTAATAAATATGGGTACATTTTGTAGGAGATATAAAATTTTGGGGAATAAGACCATTTTAATTAAATTAATTTTGCCAGACAAAGTCAATGGAAAATTGGACCAATTTGACAAATCTTTAGATATTTTTGTCCATATTTGGGGATAATTGGATATATACCATTTCTCTGGATCCCTGGTCAATACAATGCCCAAATACTTCAACATTCCATTTGCTTCTTTAAATGGGGAATTCTTATAGCTGTTTTTCTGTTTCTGCAGCCATAAGATCTCTGATTTATTAAAGTTAACTTTATATCCTGCAAACATACCAAAATTTTCTAATATCTGGATTAATACTGGGATATTTCTGTTAGTATCTTTTATGAAAACTAGCAAATCGTCTGCATATAATAATAATGTAGTTCTTCTCCCCCCCAACCAAATACCCTCGATTTCCTTCCTTAAATATACAGCTAATGGTTCAATAGCTAGGTTGAACAAGTAAGGGGAGAGTGGACATCCTTGTCTAGTTCCCTTTTGAAGTATAAGATTGGGTGTTATGCTACCATTTATGAGAATACTAGCCCAGGGTTCTTTATAGATCATCTGTACCAATCTGAGGAAAGGGCCTGAAATTCCAAATTTCTCAATTGTCGTGAATAAATGATCCCATGTAATCATATCGAAAGCTTTTTCAGCGTCAATAGATGTAATTCCATGTCTGTTTGTTTCCCCGATTCACTTTTTTTTGTTTTTCCTTAATTCCAATATGACTCAATTATTAATTGCAGTTTCCTCAGATTGGTTGTTGAGCTTCTATTTGGCATAAAGTCTACTTGGTCTTTGTGAATTAATGGCGCTATTGCCATTTTTAATCTTTGAGAAATCACGTTTGTGAGTAATTTATAATCATTATTTAATAATGAGATGGGTCTATATGACCCCATATCTTCCGGGTTCTTGTCTTTTTTAAGAATCAACGAGATTATTGATGCATTAAAATAATTAGATTCCATTTTATTTTGTATATATAGGGTATTAAAAAGAGCTTCTAATGTAGTAATTATTTCCCCCTCCATTATTTTATAGAATTCTATCGGGATCTGATCAGGGCCAGGTGCCTTACTTGATGCCGTATTCCGGATAGCTTTCTTTATCTCTTCTTGTGTTATTGGCTTATTTAATTCTTCTAAGTCTTCTCTGCCTACCTTAGGTAGTCTGATTTTCTCCCAGAATTCTGCCTTTGCTTCCAAATTTATATTATCTGCTGTATAAATTTTTTGGAAATATTTGTATATGCTGTCATTTATTTCTTCATTATTTGTCACTCTCTCCGTTCCCTTGCTAATGGCTTCTATAACTCGTTTTTTCTTCCTGATTTTAACCAAGTTTGCTAGAAATTTTCCTGATCTCCCACTGTGCCTATAGAAAAAGGCCCTCATTCTGATGTCCTCCTGTCTTAATTTTTGCATCAAGAAAATTTCTCTTACTTATCTGGCTTTCATATATGTGACAGACCCTTCTGTCAGGACTGAAGGAGTTAACTGTGTTCAACTTTAAGACTTTAAGAAGCTAATTTCTAAAGATAGAGTTGCTGGCTCCAGATATAATTTAATTAGTGCTAAGCATTCTATTGTTTGATCACCTCCAGAGAGAAAACGCCTAAGTGATAAGAAGAGCCAAGAGTGTCTTGTGGTTGAAGTGTTTAAGTAATATAATTCTATTATATCATGTCAAAAGGGCGCTTTTCCCTTTTATCTAATGTACAACATTCTTTCAACCCCCATCTGGGGGGGTTAGACCTGCATAAATACTAGGCATAGCCTTTTTAATAAATGTCATTCTGTTTAAACCTGAAAACTGGCTGGGTTGTGAATTGCTGATTCCCTATGCAGGACGTTGTTCATCTGGTGTTAACCCTTGGTATCCTGTTGGTACCGTAACAATTGGTGGCAAGCGACGGAATGAACCTTATCGCCCAGAAGAGCAACTACACAAGCCAGTAACCTCAGGAAGAGGGGGGATTATTACAATACTGACTAAGATGGAAAGAGTACCAGGGACAGAAGGAACCAATGGGCCCAGCATATCAGACAGAACCCCTGAAGAAGCAAGCTTTGATCGGGCGGTTAAAATAAGACTGGCACATAATGGCCCCAACCCATCTGCGGAAATTATCGACCGGGTCATAGCAGCTGTGGAGGCCAACCTACTTCGCCAAAGCGGCGCTGCAGCAGCCCAAGTCACAGCAACCCCAGTGGAAAAGGGAAAAGTAAATTTTGCAGCTTTTAAAAACTTCCTGGAAACAGAAGGAGAGATTGATGGGGACCTTGCGGATTTTGAGAGGCAATGTGCACTACACAAGGTACCCGCAGAGGACTGGGTCATGATATTATCCGGAAAATTATCCGGCCGGGCCAGTGAGGCTTTTCGGGCCATTCCAGATGAGGAAGTCGGGGATTATAATACTGTAAAAGAGGCTCTGCTCTCCAGGTATGCGGTTACACCGGAGGCATACCGGAGGCGGTTCAGAGACACTGTTAAATTAACTGGAGATTCCTACCTTGAGTGGGCATGTAAGGTGCACCGCACAGCAGCTCACTGGGTAGCGGGGTGCCAAGCCGTGTCTGGGGAAGAGGTGCTGCAGCTATTCCTGTTGGAACATTGCTTCGACAAGTTACCCGCAGGAGTTCGAGAGTGGGTTCGGGACCGTAAACCCTCCACCCTGCATGAAGCGGCTCGCTTGGCAGATGAGTATACGGATGCCCGCAAACTGGACACTGCTACCACTAAGCCCCCTGCTAGAGTGAAGTACAGACCCCCAGTCACCCCAGCAGCTGCCAGTTACCAACCCCCGGCGTACCGCTATACCACACGGCCTCCGGCCACGAACTACCCTCAGAGAGCCCGGTACAATTCGCGGGGCTTCTCACAACCGACTCGGTGCTTTGGATGTAAGCAACTAGGGCACAAAAGACCAGAGTGTCCCCTAAATGCAGCGAACCAAGCACAGTCCTGGAGAAGACCTGCCGGCGGAATCACACGTAGCCCTCAGCCTGCGGCCCGCTACGTAGAGGCGCAAGAATGCTGGGGCATCCTACATGAGGCAGACCTTGTGCAAGCTGTCCACCGGAATAACCGGCAACTGGTTAAAGTGAATGGGAAGGAGGTCAGTGGTCTACGGGATACTGGTGCTACCATGACCTTGCTTTGAAAGAACTTGGTGTCTGAGAAACAGCACACTGGAGACACTGTGACTGTGAGGGTAGCAGGGGGCGCTGTGTTCCGCCTACCTGTTGCCAGGGTACATTTGGATTGGGGAGTGGGCGCTAGACCTGTGAATGTGGGGGTCATGAAGGATTTACCCGCTGATGTTCTCCTTGGAAATAACTTGGCCCCCTTTGTTTCTGCCTATGCTCCCATGGGTCCCGCTGATGTTAACCCTGTGACTACCCATGCTCAGATCCATGCAGCAGAGACTGACCCACCTGCTGCTAAGCCCCAGGACGCTGAGCGCAGTAAATCTCTATCCGCTATTGATACGTGGAAGTCCCGTTACAATGCGCTGATGAAGGAGAAGAGTCAAGTAGAGGATGAAATGGTCACGTTAAACAATCACGTAACAGTGCTAGCGGGAGAGAAGAGGAGCGCAGAGGAAAAGAACAGGAATCTCTGCTAGACAAGCTGCACCGACAGACTGCAGAAAACACCAGCTTGAGAGTGGAACATGAAACATTAAAGACAAACTTAGTGACACTGGAGGAGAAGCTGACGCTGGCTCATAGTGAGGTGCAGCAACTCAAGGGCACCCTTTGTCAGTATGAAGGGATTGTGGATACCTATAAAGAGCAGGTACAGAAAACTTGTAAAGAAGCTGATGGGATTTTGAAGGACTATTTAGCCCTAGCCTGGGCACTGAGGAAGTTGAACCCTTATTTTTACAGATGGATTGTCCTGGCAAACTGACATGCCTACCACCTCCTAGTCCGGTCATCCCCAGGTTGACCCGCCAAAGGGTCAAGCCGGGTCTGCCGGAGTGTTCCACAAGGGGGGAGCTATGTGACAGACCCTTCTGTCAGGACTGAAGGAGTTAACTGTGTTCAGCTTTAAGACTTTAAGAAGCTAATTTCTAAAGACAGAGTTGCTGGCTCCAGCTATAATTTAATTAGTGCTAAGCATTCTATTGTTTGATCACCTCCAGAGAGAAAACGCCTAAGTGATAAGAAGAGCCAAGAGTGTCTTGTGGTTGAAGTGTTTAAGTAATATAATTCTATTATATCATGTCAAAAGGGCGCTTTTCCCTTTTATCTAATGTACAACATTCTTTCAACCCCCATCTGGGGGGGTCAGACCTGCATAAATACTAGGCATAGCCTTTTTAATAAATGTCATTCTGTTTAAACCTGAAAACTGGCTGGGTTGTGAATTGCTGATTCCCTATGCAGGACGTTGTTCATCTGGTGTTAACCCTTGGTATGGTACCGTAACAATATATTTATCCCACAATTCATCTGACCTATCACTTAAAAATGCATTATAACAATTACGCACCTGCCCAGCTAGCTGCAAGTCTTTCTGTTGTGTTATTCGTTTATTTCTAACTAGATAGGCCTTTATTTCACCTCTAATGAATGCTTTGAACGCTTCCCAGAATATTTCATGTTTATTTTTATATTCTTTATTAAACTCAGAATATTCATACCATTTTTTCTTTAACCACTCCTTGAACTGGGCATTAGAGCTTAGATAGGTGGGGAAGAAAAACTTTGCGGGGTCTCTTTTAATCTTTTTAAATTTAAAGTTCAATGATATAATAGCGTGGTCGGATATCATGATCTCTTTAATATATGCAATTATTCCTGTTCCCAGCAGATTCTCTGAGACTAAGAAAGCATCTATTCTAGACATTGTTTTGTGGCTATGTGATATGCATGAAAAACATCTTAGATCAGGATTCTGGATCCTCCAGATATCTTTGAGTCTTAAATTTTTGCAAAATGTTTTAAGTACTTTCGTTTCTAATCGATTGTTTCTGTGCAAGGAAGGTTTTAGCCTATCCAAAGTTGGATAAATTACCATATTTAGGTCACCTCCCAGAATTATATTTTCCACCCCAAAATTCATTAATTTAACTTGAAGTTTATTCCAAAAATTTTTATCTAACTTATTTGGCCCATATATATTACACAGAATAAGAGATCTTTCCTGAACTTCAATACACAAAATTATAAATCTCCCTTCCACATCTAGCTCTTTTGCCACAATTTTGTAATCCAATTTTTTGTTAACTAATATTGCCACTCCTCTTTTCCTTGCTATACATGGAGTTGCGAGCACCTCCCCAACCCAACCTACTTGCAATTTACCAATTTCTTGTTCTTTTAAACGGGTTTCTTGTAACATAACTATGTCTGCCGAGTGTTTTTTACATTGCTTCAGAATATTCTTTCTTTTCCATGGGGAGGATATCCCACCCACATTCCATGATATACATTTTAATTGTTCAACCATTTAATGAATCAAGTATTTCAATCCACAAGAGCAACAAGGGGCAGTTGTCGGGGGGGGGGGGGCAGGGGAGCGCAGAAAAAAAAACAAAACAAAAAAAAACACCTTTATACACATCACATAAAAAGAGCGTATGGAGGAAAACACCCCCATGCATCTCTTGTACATCAGATTGATCATATTTCAAATAAAAACTGATATAAACCACACCTCTTGAGGGAATTACCCTCCTAAACCTTTGGCCTATTGCCTTAGTCTTATCTTGAGCCTCCATATCTCATATTTAAATTAGTAACTCATTGTGCTATTGTTTATTTCGACCCATGCCCTGCGCATTCTGTTTTGTACACAAAAATGCTTTAGCTTCCTCATAGTTATTCAGCACAATGTTTCCTTGCTCACTGAAGATTTTAATTTTGGCCGGGTATATAATTGTAGCTTTCAAACCTATTTTAATTAGATTTGTGCATATAGGTACCATTTCTTTCCTTTTTTTGGAGGTTTCTATTGAAAAATCCTGAAAAAGTAGTATATTCTGTTCTCCAATAGCTAATGGTAATTTTTTTTTGTAATGACTCATGATATTAACTTTATCTTGATGATTCAAGTATTTAACAATAATTGGCCTACTTCTAATCTTACCATCTGCAAGGGTTCTAACATTACCTACCCTATGTGCTCTTTCTACTTGTAACCCCTTTTGGCGGAATTTGCATACCTATGGATAAGGGCAGTTGAACTGCCGTAAATTGAATTAAGTCCTGAAATTCTACTGATTCTGGGAGCCCTATAATTCTAACATTATTGCGCCTTGTGGGATCTTCTAATTCCTCCACTTTGTTCTGTAATACATGTATCTGACTGGTCTGTTCTTTAATTCTTGCCTCATGCCTAATGCTGGTATCTTCAATATCTGATACTCTATTTTCTACCTCCACCAATCTCTCTGAGAACTGTTTTACTTCTGATCTTAGCTCTGAAATGTCTTTTTTGACCTGGTGAAATTGTGGTAGCATGATATCTGAGAGTTGTTTTACCAAATCCTGAGACTCTATTGTTTGCATATTTGGACTTATTGTTTCCACCATACTTCCATTAGCTGTATCTAGACTGTTCCTTTTCATATTTTTCTTATCTTTCCCTTTGGGTGGCATTGCCGGTGATTTATTTTTAATAGTGACAAATTTTTCCATAAGTCTATATTTTGGACTGTGAAGTAAATTACAGGCCTCTACTGGCCGTGTGTAAAAAACAAAAAAAAAAAAAAAAAAAACAAAGGGAAGGGAAAGGGGAAAGTGATTAATTGACTATAGGGGATTATCCCTACGTGTGTGTAAAAAAAACCAAAAAAAAAAAACCCCGCTAGTGATTCCCTGTGCAATACAAGTCTAAATGGCAACACCCCACTTATAACCAGAACAGTTAAACTTATTGATCCTTAAAACCTTTCCTTAGATACAAGAATACACTATAGTTAGCAGCTATGGCTTATTAAGTAAACCTTTATCAAGACTGCCTGAGATTCAGCAACTGGTATTTACAGCGTATAATGCCTGCAGTATCTTATTTTGCCCTTCTAATATCTCTACAAGCAGAGCAAAGAACTCTTATTGTTATCCCAGCTGACATATTACTTTGTCATATTATCATCAGCAAAATATCTTATTCCCGAAATAGCAAATTTCCAGAAGGACCTATAACACAAATTATATCTGCATAGCTATACACATTTTTAAAGCAAACATCTCCTTAATTCCAGCTGTATTTTCACATATGAGCCTCTGAAATCTGTTTTGTTATGTAAGAAAACAGGGCCGAACTATGAAGGCCTTATTAATGAATGTCACCTTCAAATATTTTTATAACAATTATTTTGCTTTCTAGCAAAGTTTTATGGACAATGTATCTTTCTAGTGACCCCTTTGTGCCACTTTTAGAACACCTAGCAGCTTCTTCCAGGACACTGTATAAGATTATCCTGTGTTAAGCGACCATTGCACCAGATATCTCACAAAAGCAATTCATATTTCCCACAGGATTATTGCTTACTTGCTCTGCCATTACTTCTAGCAGCCAAGCTGCCCCTTTTATTGTAAATGTTAGCTCCACTTATATTAGAGCCACTTCAACTCTGTCAAACTCCTTAGCTTATACCATTTAGCCAAATAGTTCTTTATCTTCAGTTAATTTCTTCCCTTATTTCAAGCTTCTCCTTACAATACACTGTATATATTACTGCCGATACTCTAGATGTCCAGACAAATTGGTCAACATAAAACAGAGCACACCAGGTCTTCACCCACTTTGCGGTACCTGGCTCCAAATAATGCACCCTCTAAATCCTTTGGCTGGCTGGATGAGGAGCTTGTATATCTCCTTCTCAAGTTAAGGATCCCTTTTAGAATAGGAAACTGCCAGAAAAGACGATTAATTCTTTGCCACAATTTTGGTTACGTTTTTTTTTTTTTTTCATGAGGGGGGGACACTTATCCTAGAACAAGGAGACCACTTTTCTCTGCAGTTAGACTTAATTTCCTGTTTATAGATTCTTAACTGAGCCTTACAGGTCTGTCTTCGCCCAACAAGAGAAAAAAAACAAGAAGAGCACTCTGCTCCGGTTTTATTATGAACTGTCAGCCCAATATCTCAGCTTATTTGTACAGTTCTTGCTGCCTTATCTTCGTTCCCCCCACTCACCTTAACTTGCTTGCTTCTCTGTCTGTTACCTTGCTCCACAGTTTATTTACGTTGTTCCTGTCCTGTATTTGGATGACCTGTGTAGCCTCTCACTTCGGCTCCATTCGGTACTTCCTCCAAGAGGTGACCCAGGCAACGGGTCAAAGAAAAAACGCCTGTTGAGTGGCGGCCATGGTGTTCCCCACCTCACGGATGTCAAGCGTTCCCGCTGCAAACACGGGTACCAGACACGCAGAGTGCCTAAAGGTTCAGCTTGGATTGATTCCTCGGAACACTTGGGGCCTGTTGCACGCTCTATCCCTGTCAGAGCGCTTGCTGCACGCTGCCACCGTGTAGCTCCTCCCCTTCCGGTTGCCACCTCAAATAATCATAAATACACTGCTGTAGGAGAAAGGTTAATAAGTTGGTTGGATCTTTTATTAGTAGGATTGGTGGGCGGTGGCTTACCACCCTGATTTGGAGCAGGTGGGATCCGGGGCGTTTTATCTGAGAGACGGTGTGCATCTTGATCAGTTTGGCCTGCAGCTTTTTATACTGGACTTGAAGGAATCTTTGAAAGACTTATTGGGTTTGGCGGGTCTGGCCTGATTACATCAGGTCAGTCTTTGGCGGGGGTGCTAGTTCTCGGGTAGTGAGTAAGGAATATGGCCAAGTGAATTTGGGGGATTTGAACAAGTTGCCTCTCCATGGGGTGAGTGTGCAATTGTGTTCCTATAGGGGCAAGGGGTCCCCTATTAGGTGGAGTGAGTTTTTTATAACGGGCTCAGCAAGTATTTTGTTGAGTCCTGATGGTGGAATGGCCATGTTGCTAATTAACAAGGGAACTAGCAACGCTGGGGGATGGTGCAATCTGGTGATAATGTTAATATTGTTAAGAAAAGTTATTTAAGAATATTGGATTTTTTATGTTTATGTTGAATGGTATTTATTAAAGCTTAAAGGTTTGTTATTTAATAAAGGAGCTGCGGCCAATTTTATACCAAGATCATGTGTCCTGTGTCTTATTTTAGGGGTTGAAAAGGGTTGTGGGTTGGTATACGTTAGGGGGCCGGAACTTGATGACTTAAAAGGTCAAGAAGCCCCTGTGAGTGACAAGAGTGAGCGTGAGGGGGCTTTGACTTAGGGGAGGAAGAGGCCCCTTTTGGTTGGTGGGGTTGGAAAAGGAAGGGGTGGGTGCAAGATGTGCCATACTTAAGGAGCTGAGCGGGAAGATGCAGGAAGTCACTTGTGGAAAACATCATGGTGACAGCAGCTCCCTCCCGCCCACCCTTTGTTTATGTTTTTTTCTCTTTTTATTTTGTGGTTTGTCGTAGCGGCCATGTTGCTAATTAACAAGGGAACTAGCCCCGCTGGGAGATGGTGCAATCTGGTGATAATGTTAATAATGTTAAGAAAAGTTATTTAAGAATATTGGATTTTTTATGTTTATGTTAAATGGTATTTATTAAAACTTAAAGGTTTGTTATTTAATAAAGGATCTGCGGCCAATTTTATACCAAGATCATGTCTCCTGTGTCTTATTTTAGGGGTTGAAAAGGGTTGTGGGTTGGTATACATTAGGGGGCCGGAACTTGACGACTTAAAAGATCACTAGCATTCATCACACTCAGATGAAGTTTCATTTTGACAGGGGCTTTCTTTCAATATTTATTCATTATTTTCTACATTGACATGAACCTTAAAAATACCGGTCGTGTCGGTAAAATAACGGCTGGGTGGAAACCCTAATACAGGGTGACATGGACATAAGACAGAGTTATGAAAGTACATGGGGTGTCCAGCATATAAAATTCCACATTTCCATGAAGTCTCTGGGTATCCTTAAGCCCATGTACCTCCAGCCCAAAGAATGTTCCATAACAGGCCCTCAGATCTTGGTGACTCACGGCACACCTACCTACATTAGTCAAATCAGGATATACCTATATACAATAGTGAGATCAGTATATACCTACCTACAGTAGTCAGATCATTATATACCTTCCTACAGTAGTCAGATCAGGTTATACCTACAGTAGTCAGATCATTATATACCTTCCTACAGTAGTCAGATCATTATATACCTTCATACAGTAGTCAGATCAGGTTATACCTACAGTAGTCAGATCATTATATACCTTCCTACAGTAGTCAGATCAGGTTATACCTACAGTAGTCAGATCATTATATACCTTCCTACAGTAGTCAGATCAGGATATACCTACAGTAGTCAGATCATTATATACCTTCCTACAGTAGTCAGATCAGGACGTACCTACAGTAGTCAGATCAGGATATTACTCACCTACAGTTGTCAGATCAGGATATACCTACTTACAGTAGTCAGATCAGGATATACCTATATACAATAGTCAGATCAGGGTAAACCTACTTACAATAGTCAGATCAGGATATACCTACCTACAGTAGTCAGATCAGGATATACCTACCTACAGTAGTCAGATCAGGATATACCTACTTACAGTAGTCAGATCAGGATATACCTATATACAGTAGTCAGATCAGGGTAAACCTACTTACAATAGTCAGATCAGGATATACCTACCTACAGTAGTCAGATCAGGATATACCTACCTACAGTAGTTAGATCAGGATATACCTACCTACAGTAGTCAGATCATGATATACCTACCTACAGTAGTCAGATCATGATATACCTACCTACAGTAGTCAGATCAGGATATACCTACCTACAGTAGTCAGATCAGGATATACTCACCTACAGTTGTCAGATCAGGATATACCTACTTACAGAAGTCAGATCAGGCTATACCTATATACAGTAGTCAGATCAGTATATACCTACTTACAGTAGTCAGATCAGGATATACCTACCTACAGTAGTCAGATCAGGATATACCTATATACAGTAGTCAGATCAGGGTAAAACTACTTACAATAGTCAGATCAGGATATACCTACCTACAGTAGTCAGATCAGGATATACCTACCTACAGTAGTTAGATCAGGATATACCTACCTACAGTAGTCAGATCATGATATACCTACCTGCAGTAGTCAGATCATGATATACCTACCTACAGTAGTCAGATCAGGATATACCTACCTACAGTAGTCAGATCAGGATATACTCACCTACAGTTGTCAGATCAGGATATACCAACCTACAGTAGTCAGATCAGTATATACCTACTTACAGTAGTCAGATCAGGATATACCTACCTACAGTAGTCAGATCAGGATATACCTACTTACAGTAGTCAGATCAGGATATACCTATATACAATAGTCAGATCAGGGTAAACCTACTTACAATAGTCAGATCAGGATATACCTACCTACAGTAGTCAGATCAGGATATACCTACTTACAACAGTCAGATCAGCATATACCTACCTACAGTAGTCAGATCAGGATATACCTACCTACAGTAGTCAGATCAGGATACACCTACCTACAGTAGTCAGATCAGGGCAAACCTACTTACAATAGTCAGATCAGGATAAACCTACCTAAAGTAGTCAGATCAGGATACACCTACCTACAGTAGTCAGATCAGGATATACCTACCTACAGTAGTCAGATCAGGATAAACCTACCTACAGTAGTCAGATCAGGATACACCTACCTACAGTAGTCAGATCAGGATATACCTACCTACAGTAGTCAGATCAGGATATACCTAAATACAGTAGTCAGATCAGGCTATACCTATATACAGTAGTCAGATCAGGATATAACTACCTACAGTAGTCAAATCAGGATATACCTACCTAAAGTAGTCAAATCAGGATATACCTATATACAATAGTGAGATCAGGATATACCTACATACAGTAGTCAGATCAGTATATACCTACTTACAGTAGTCAGATCAGGATATACCTACCTACAGTAGTCAAATCAGGATATACCTATATACAATAGTGAGATCAGTATATACCTACCTACAGTAGTCAGATCATTATATACCTTCCTACAGTAGTCAGATCAGGTTATACCTACAGTAGTCAGATCATTATATACCTTCCTACAGTAGTCAGATCATTATATACCTTCATACAGTAGTCAGATCAGGTTATACCTACAGTAGTCAGATCATTATATACCTTCCTACAGTAGTCAGATCAGGTTATACCTACAGTAGTCAGATCATTATATACCTTCCTACAGTAGTCAGATCAGGATATACCTACAGTAGTCAGATCATTATATACCTTCCTACAGTAGTCAGATCAGGACGTACCTACAGTAGTCAGATCAGGATATTACTCACCTACAGTTGTCAGATCAGGATATACCTATATACAATAGTCAGATCAGGGTAAACCTACTTACAATAGTCAGATCAGGGTAAACCTACTTACAATAGTCAGATCAGGATATACCTACCTACAGTAGTCAGATCAGGATATACCTATATACAATAGTCAGATCAGGGTAAACCTACTTACAATAGTCAGATCAGGGTAAACCTACTTACAATAGTCAGATCAGGATATACCTACCTACAGTAGTCAGATCAGGATATACCTACCTACAGTAGTCAGATCAGGATATACCTACTTACAGTAGTCAGATCAGAATATACCTATATACAGTAGTCAGATCAGGGTAAACCTACTTACAATAGTCAGATCAGGATATACCTACCTACAGTAGTCAGATCAGGATATGCCTACCTACAGTAGTTAGATCAGGATATACCTACCTACAGTAGTCAGATCATGATATACCTACCTACAGTAGTCAGATCAGGATATACCTACCTACAGTAGTCAGATCAGGATATACTCACCTACAGTTGTCAGATCAGGATATACCTACTTACAGAAGTCAGATCAGGATATACCTACCTACAGTAGTCAGATCAGTATATACCTACTTACAGTAGTCAGATCAGGATATACCTACCTACAGTAGTCAGATCAGGATATACCTATATACAGTAGTCAGATCAGGGTAAAACTACTTACAATAGTCAGATCAGGATATACCTACCTACAGTAGTCAGATCAGGATATACCTACCTACAGTAGTTAGATCAGGATATACCTACCTACAGTAGTCAGATCATGATATACCTACCTACAGTAGTCAGATCATGATATACCTACCTACAGTAGTCAGATCAGGATATACCTACCTACAGTAGTCAGATCAGGATATACTCACCTACAGTTGTCAGATCAGGATATACCTACTTACAGAAGTCAGATCAGGATATACCTACCTACAGTAGTCAGATCAGTATATACCTACTTACAGTAGTCAGATCAGGATATACCTACCTACAGTAGTCAGATCAGGATATACCTATATACAGTAGTCAGATCAGGGTAAAACTACTTACAATAGTCAGATCAGGATATACCTACCTACAGTAGTCAGATCAGGATATACCTACCTACAGTAGTTAGATCAGGATATACCTACCTACAGTAGTCAGATCATGATATACCTACCTACAGTAGTCAGATCATGATATACCTACCTACAGTAGTCAGATCAGGATATACCTACCTACAGTAGTCAGATCAGGATATACTCACCTACAGTTGTCAGATCAGGATATACCAACCTACAGTAGTCAGATCAGTATATACCTACTTACAGTAGTCAGATCAGGATATACCTACCTACAGTAGTCAGATCAGGATATACCTACTTACAGTAGTCAGATCAGGATATACCTATATACAATAGTCAGATCAGGGTAAACCTACTTACAATAGTCAGATCAGGATACACCTACCTACAGTAGTCAGATCAGGATATACCTACCTACAGTAGTCAGATCAGGATAAACCTACCTACAGTAGTCAGATCAGGATACACCTACCTACAGTAGTCAGATCAGGATATACCTACCTACAGTAGTCAGATCAGGATATACCTACATACAGTAGTCAGATCAGGCTATACCTATATACAGTAGTCAGATCAGGATATACCTACCTACAGTAGTCAAATCAGGATATACCTATATACAATAGTGAGATCAGGATATACCTACATACAGTAGTCAGATCAGTATATACCTACTTACAGTAGTCAGATCAGGATATACCTACCTACAGTAGTCAAATCAGGATATACCTATATACAATAGTGAGATCAGTATATACCTACCTACAGTAGTCAGATCATTATATACCTTCCTACAGTAGTCAGATCAGGTTATACCTACAGTAGTCAGATCATTATATACCTTCCTACAGTAGTCAGATCATTATATACCTTCATACAGTAGTCAGATCAGGTTATACCTACAGTAGTCAGATCATTATATACCTTCCTACAGTAGTCAGATCAGGTTATACCTACAGTAGTCAGATCATTATATACCTTCCTACAGTAGTCAGATCAGGATATACCTACAGTAGTCAGATCATTATATACCTTCCTACAGTAGTCAGATCATTATATACCTTCATACAGTAGTCAGATCAAGTTATACCTACAGTAGTCAGATCATTATATACCTTCCTACAGTAGTCAGATCAGGTTATACCTACAGTAGTCAGATCATTATATACCTTCCTACAGTAGTCAGATCAGGACGTACCTACAGTAGTCAGATCAGGATATTACTCACCTACAGTTGTCAGATCAGGATATACCTACTTACAGTAGTCAGATCAGGATATACCTATATACAATAGTCAGATCAGGGTAAACCTACTTACAATAGTCAGATCAGGATATACCTACCTACAGTAGTCAGATCAGGATATACCTACCTACAGTAGTCAGATCAGGATATACCTACTTACAGTAGTCAGATCAGGATATACCTATATACAGTAGTCAGATCAGGGTAAACCTACTTACAATAGTCAGATCAGGATATACCTACCTACAGTAGTCAGATCAGGATATACCTACCTACAGTAGTTAGATCAGGATATACCTACCTACAGTAGTCAGATCATGATAGACCTACCTACAGTAGTCAGATCATGATATACCTACCTACAGTAGTCAGATCAGGATATACCTACCTACAGTAGTCAGATCAGGATATACTCACCTACAGTTGTCAGATCAGGATATACCTACTTACAGAAGTCAGATCAGGATATACCTACCTACAGTAGTCAGATCAGTATATACCTACTTACAGTAGTCAGATCAGGATATACCTACCTACAGTAGTCAGATCAGGATATACCTATATACAGTAGTCAGATCAGGGTAAAACTACTTACAATAGTCAGATCAGGATATACCTACCTACAGTAGTCAGATCAGGATATACCTACCTACAGTAGTTAGATCAGGATATACCTACCTACAGTAGTCAGATCATGATATACCTACCTACAGTAGTCAGATCATGATATACCTACCTACAGTAGTCAGATCAGGATATACCTACCTACAGTAGTCAGATCAGGATATACTCACCTACAGTTGTCAGATCAGGATATACCTACTTACAGTAGTCAGATCAGGATATACCAACCTACAGTAGTCAGATCATGATATACCTACTTACAGTAGTCAGATCAGGATATACCTACCTACAGTAGTCAGATCAGGATATACCTACTTACAGTAGTCAGATCAGGATATACCTATATACAATAGTCAGATCAGGGTAAACCTACTTACAATAGTCAGATCAGGATATACCTACCTACAGTAGTCAGATCAGGATATACCTACTTACAACAGTCAGATCAGGATATACCTACCTACAGTAGTCAGATCAGGATATACCTACCTACAGTAGTCAGATCAGGATATACCTACCTACAGTAGTCAGATCAGGATACACCTACCTACAGTAGTCAGATCAGGGCAAACCTACTTACAATAGTCAGATCAGGATAAACCTACCTAAAGTAGTCAGATCAGGATACACCTACCTACAGTAGTCAGATCAGGATATACCTACCTACAGTAGTCAGATCAGGATAAACCTACCTACAGTAGTCAGATCAGGATACACCTACCTACAGTAGTCAGATCAGGATATACCTACCTACAGTAGTCAGATCAGGATATACCTACATACAGTAGTCAGATCAGGCTATACCTATATACAGTAGTCAGATCAGGATAAACCTACATACAGTATTAAGATACTTACCTATAGTAGACATATCAGAATGTACCTACCTACAGAATGGGTGGTTCAGACTACGAGAGGAAGTTTAACTGAATTAGATCTTTTCTCTAGAGAGAGGTGATCTGATTTATGTAAATACTTTGGGGCCGAATTATCAAGCTCTGAATGGAGCTTGATGCCTCTGTTTCCGCGCAAGCCTTTAGGTTCAGCGGAAACAGAAGTTATGAAGCAGTGGTCAAAAGACAGCTGCTCCATAACTTGTCCGCCTGCTCTGAGGCTGCGGACAGAAATCAACCCAATTGAATATGATCGGGTTGATTGACAACCCCTGCTAGCGGCCGATTGGCCGAGAATCTGCAGGAGGCGGCATTGCACAAGCAGTGCTGCTTGTGCAATGATAAATGCAGTCAGCGTATGCTGTCAGCATTTATCGATGTGTGGCAGACGCTACATCGTATCATGTCCGCTTGCACTATGATAATTGGCCCCTTTGTCTCTAGACGCAAACAGCGTCTTTATCAGTATGAGATTTATATATAAAATGATTCATTTTCTGTAGTATGAGACAAACTTTAGTTTATTATTCATTTGTCCCATTTTCCTGTAATTTAATTTAGAAAGTTAAAATTATTGTTTTTTTTCTATATTCCTTTGAGTTTATATAGTAATGGGCCCTGCTATGTTGTAACTAAGGTTTCCCTATTTTTCTCTTCTGCTGAGGACAATTATGGACAGATATAATACAGGCTATACAAAGAGGCTGTTACTTTCCCTTATCCTACACATACTTGCACACTGTCTTGTATTGCCTGTTTCATATCGGTAACTAATTATCCTCAGCAAAAGAGAAAGATAAGGGGAAATACTAGGTTTGAATTTAGCGGTGCCAATTAATTTATAGATACTAAACCTTTACACTTATATCTCTAATATTTAAATAGTTGATATATTTAAAAAATCTACATAGTATTCTCAGGCTTTCTTTGAAGACATCATTTTATCTAACATTTATTTACTGTTTAATATGCCTTGAAGGCTAAAGACATTTTTTTTCAGTGAATAGCTTAATAAAAGGCTTATTGTTTTGTTACCTAGATCAGAAAGATTTTACTCACAGAAATACATTAACTGTGATGTGAAATAAAATGAAGTTATCTTTATTTTAATAGCCCCATGAAAAAAGGTTAGAAAAAAGCCCATTTGTTATAGATGTGCACATTTTATTACACATTAGGTTATACAAGACATAGTTATCATAAAAGCTTCATGGTTGTGTCTTCATCATCATCCATAAATTCTGCACGATAACGAGTCTGGATACGCCTGAACTTGGATCTATAGGGTCTAACTCTGGTGCAGCAGTAGAATCGGTGACAATGGACTATGGCTGAGCCAATAGGGCATCTATATCTGCAGATTCCGCCATAACAGATCTCGTATGGGACCTTAGGTCTAAATCTATCTGTAACGGGGAAACAAAAAGAAAAGTAATATGAGGAATAAAATCTGATGCTTAGACAGCTGATTTGTATGAGTTTAAAGTTAAACAGTTACTGTTTCTTCAGAATTAATAGCATCTAATTGGTTAAAAAGTTACTGCTCCATCAATAGCTTTGACATCATAGGGGGACTCTCAAGTCAAATTAAACTTCAGATCATGCAATTTTATACAACTCAATACAAATCAATATACTTAAGTGCTGTCGGGTTCAGTTCCCAGGGCACACTAACAGGCCAGGTTTTCATGGCACAGGTGAAATAAACACCATTAATGACCTGTTCTCACCGGGGGGGCTGATATTCAAAAGCTCCACAGCATGGAGAGAAATCATGCAAAATCTTTGGTATTTTTTTAGACCTCATATTGTAATGACAGCATCTCATCAAAAACTCTGCATAGATCTAGATTACTAGTGGAGCACTATTTAGTGCTCCCGCTCGTGTATTAACTTCGCTAGAAGTAAGTTTTTTTGTGCATGTCGGGTAGCGTGTGTATTACAAGTTGAAAGTAAAACCTTTTTGCACAAGCGTTAACCCGACAAGCACAAAAAGCCAAACTTTAAATATCACAACCCCATTAACGTATTTCCCCATTTAGGGCTATAGTACAAGTCACGCAGTATGATTTTACCGCGCACGATATTGTCTTTTCGCAATCAATTCCAAGTCTTGAAAAATCGTGATTGCGTGTGCACAATCTCCTTTGAAGCAACAATCTTTTCCACGCTCGAAGAGCTGTAGTTAACCGTTTCACACACAATTAAAGTTTCACGAAACACTTAGAAAATACATTACAAAGTTCAGTTACACTCTCGGGTGTTAGAAAAAAAAAAAACTGAGGCAGGGATTTTACACTGACATAGATACACATACATACACATACATGCACATACATGCACAAACATACACATACATACACATACCCACATATACACACACATACACATACTCATACATACACACACACATACACACACATACACACACATACTTATACATACACACACATACACACACATACACATACATACACACACATACATACACATACACACATACATACACATACACACATACATACACATACATACACACACACATACACATACATACACCCACATATACACACACATACACATACATACACACACATACTCATACATACACACACATACATACACATACACACATACATACACATACACACATACACATACATACACATACATACACACACATACTCATACATACACACACATACATACACATACACACATACACATACATACACATACATACACACACATACATACACATACACACATACATGCACATACATACACATACATACACACACACATACATACACACACACATACATACACACATACACATACATACACACATACATACTCATACATACACACACACATCATACACACACATACATACATACACACATACATACACACATAAATACATACACATACACTCATACATACACACACACATACATACATACTCATACATACACACACACATCATACACACACATACATACATACACACATACATACACACATAAATACATACACATACACTCATACATACACACACACATACATACATACACATACACACATACATACACATACATACACACACACACACATACATACATACACACACACACACATACTCATACATACATACATACATACACATAAATACACACACATACACATACATAAACACATACATACACATACATACATACATGCACACAAATACATACACATACAGACATACACATACACACATACACATACATACACACACATACACACACACATACTCATACACACACACACACACACACATACATACACACATACACACACATACATACACACACATACACATACATACACACATACATACACATAATACATACACATACACACATACACATACACACATACACACACATACATACATACAAACACATACATACACATACATACATACATGCACACAAATACATACACATACAGACATACACATACACACATACACACACATACACACACGCATACTCATACATACACACACATACATACATACACATACATACACACATACTCATACATACACACACATACACACACACATACTCATACATACACACATACACATACATACACACATACTCATACATACACACACATACACATACACACATACATATGCATACGCATACATATAAATACACACACAGTAAGTGCAGGGCAAATAAGGGTTAAGGCCTGGTTGAGTAAGTGCTGCTGCTGTGTGTGTGTTACAATGTTGCATTGTGTTGGGAGGGGTTACCAACCTTATATATGGGATGTGCAGGGATTCCACTTCCTCTTTGTCCTTGTGGATCCCTGGAAGATCTTTCCCCACCCTCCCATCCCTGTTATGCATTGTTGATTTGAAAATGTATGTAAACGGCGGCAATCGTTTTTCTCTTTAGCGTCTCTATTTGAGACTAGGTGTCTGAGGCGGAAAGAGGATTACTCGAACTACTTCCTTAAGTCCAAGGACGGTAACTTGAGCTCCCCAGTTATTGACATGCTGTTCGTCAAGTCAAGGCTGGACCTACTGGTTGAGAGTTTCTAATGCTGGCACCCTACTCTGGCGGGTGGTCAGGATCACGGCTGCAGGCTGGAAGGAGGTTTGAATGACGGCCATTGCAGTCAGGGTGACACCACAGGCTTGGTATGCTTGGGCGTGCTCGGGCTGATTATTGACAGGCCGATATACCCCTATATTAAAGCTGCGTAGAGTATCTCCGCCTTGTGGTCTGCAGCAGTGTCCCTTGGCCATTTTTCTAGAAGGGGTTATTTATATAGTTAGTATGTAGGCCCCGATTGCCACCACTCGTGATTTATCTACCTGTCATTGCCAGTTCCCATTGCTGGTATTAATAAATACGACCCATGGGTCTTTCACCCACCTATTGTGTCGCTTTATTGACAAAGCATTAAAGTTATCTGTTAAGTGTTAATTTATCGTTTAAATATGTTACAAGCAGACACTCAGGAGATGTAGGGCATTTAATCCCTTAATACACATACATACACATACATGCACACACATACACATACATAAACACACATACATACACACACACACACACACACATACACACATACACATACATACACACATATACATACATACACAAACACATACACATACATATGCCTACATACACACACATACGCATACATACACATACATACACACATACACATGCATACACACACATACACACACATACACATAAATACGCATACATACACATACATTCACACATACACATACATACACATACATATACACACACATGCACACACACATACATACACATACACACATACATACATATACATACACGTACACACATACATAGACACATACTCATACATACATATACACACATACACACATACATACACATGCATACGCATACATATAAATACACATGCATACACATACATACACACACATACACATACATACACACATACATACACATACACACAAATACACACACATACATACACACACATAAACATACAT